>NW_020538222.1:0-24729 GCF_003426905.1 Ctenocephalides felis
ATGTTTGAGAAAATAAGTAGTTTTCTTGCCGTTTGTTCAAACAAAAATTAGACTATTTACTTGGTATAACGATAGAGTACTTGGTCTTAATAAAAGAAACGTATACGTAAAAACGTAAACGTAAATAACTTAAGAAACGTACATAATTATAGTTTTTTTATTTTGAATATTTGCTGTAAATAATAATTGAAGAATATTTTTCAACGTGGAACAAAATTAATCAAAATATCAGCATGATTTACTGGAAAAGGACGCGATACCAGAGATAACCGCTTTGTGAATAATGTTAACTTTGTTCGCAGCTAACGATGCCAAGAAGACTGCGATTGATGCCTTTGATGAAGAGTTTTTAAAAGCAGAAAAGGCTATCGATGGCAAAGTGCAAGATGTTACAAATGCAGCTGATGCCAAATTAAAACAAGCAGGAGAGACACTGGATGGTACATTGAAAAATGTCGGACAAGCAATGGACATACAGTTGATCAAACTACCGGCTTTGTCGACAACACGTTGAAACAAGCCGAGAGCGCTATCGATAATACGATGCACGCTGCGAGCAGCGCAGTGGATTCAAAAATAAAAGAAGCTGATCAGTTTATCGATGGAAACGAGAACAAATTGGAAAAACTGTAGCCGACGCCGCTGGAAAAATTCACGGAGCTACAGATAATGCAGCTTCTGGTGCTCAAGGCCTTCTTGGAAAAGCAACTGCAGGCTTATTTAAATAGCTTGCTTAATTTATCTTGCTAAATTTTATGTCTATTTTAAATGAAATATGCAGATTTGCTGATAATTATAGCTCTCTGAGTTTGTCGGAGAATGGATTTATTATTAGTCAATGAATGTGTGATTTGAAGCTTCAAACTAATAATTTTTCAAACAATAGCATTACAATATCTTTGTGTTTTCAATAGGTGTGAACACGATTGCTATAATATTGTTGAATTTTCATTGCATGTTCCATGAATATAAATCGCACAATTACCTGAGTGGTTACTTATGCCTTAAATCTTGTGTTATTAAATTTAATGTAAGATATTCAATAAATATAAATGTTATAAGTAAGTTAAAAGTATATTAACGAAAAACACCTTTTTATTTTAATCCTATTCATATACCCGTGTTTATTAGTTATATAGAAATATTGATTTGCATACTTAGAAAATTTAATAATTTGTTCATAATTTTAGAAGAATGTGTGGACTGAATTTATAAATATGAAAACTATGCAACAGACATTAATATCCATGCATTTATCACTTGTTCGTAAAGTTCTAAGTGATTTTAAAAGCAAAACATAATCTCTACATGTACTTCATATATTTTGGAAACTTTAAAGACCTTGCTTTTCAAAACTCGTTTTATATTTCTCACTCATTAAAATAGCATAATTAATTAGTGTAAAAATACACTCTTTTAATCCAAAAAGGATATTTTGATATATACAAATATGATAAATCATGCTTAATGATAATATTTTTCCTTTCAGCATTAACTGTAATTACACTTTCTTCACAATTTGCACTACATCTTCATCACAAAGCACATGATCCTTTCCGACTTTTTGCGGTTGATGTTTAACAGATGACCCCCAAACTAATGCACTAAAAGTGAAATTGAGTGATGATAATTTTTTTAAGGTTGGTTATCAATCAATACAGCTATTATATTATCAAAAATACGAATGTATAATACTAGAATATTATATCTATTATGAATATTATATCTATATATATATTATATATATATACACATATATAACATTGAACGTTTCTTTAATAATACTTACTATTTGAACTCTTTAGCAATGGTTCTGTGCAACTTGTTGCAGAAATCCTCAACACTTGTTCGATCACTATGTAGTACTATAGGCGAGTTATAATCTGGCAGTTGTCCTTTTGGCTTTGTATAACTAAAGGTTGTTAAAGTCTTAGATTTCATTACCAATAACAAAAAAAAAATTATAAGTAGACACTTACATGCGAACCAATTTTAAATATTCCCACATTTTCTCAAGCAGATCATCAAAATTCCAACGATGATGTGCAGAAATAGGAACACAATGGGGAATTTTATAAATAACATCTAATTCCTCAATGCTTATTTGATCTATGTAAATATTTAACATAATAGGTAAATTTTCTAATTAAAAAGAGAATTTACATTTATATGTTCAAATATACCTATTTTGTTTAATAAATATATGCAAGGGACATATATGCGATTTCCCTCAATAACATCTATAAGATCATCGCTGGTAGCATCGTAACGTAGAGTGATATCAGCATTATGAATTTTGTATTCTGACAAAATAGTTCTCACAGTTTCTAAGTCTAATTCTGATTGTGGACACTGAAAAAAAAGAAAAACAAAACAATTTATATAAAACTAATATGTTAAGTCAGGCAGTAATAACTTTCATAGCATGTTTAATATTATATCCTTACAGTCACATTCAGATTAATTCCTCCTTTATCCTTTTTCCTGTAGTGAATATTAGGTGGTTGTTTATTGAGTCTTAAGCCAAATCCTTCCAATTCATGTTCAAGAAGTTTTTTATGTTGCAATGGTTTTAACACATCCAGCACAATGAAAATCAAACCACATGTACGTGCTACAGCGATTACTTGACGACCACGACCCTTGCCATCTTTAGCACCTTCAATAATTCCAGGTAAATCCAATAACTAAAATAATTTATAAAACGATTGATTCATTGATTAATCGTTGTTGGTTGGAAACTGCAAATAATATTCTTAAGCAATATCACTTATTTAGTCAAAGTGTTTTCGTTAAAGATTTATTCTGATTATATTATAGTGTATTGCATTGAAGAAATTGTTAAATTATGAATACTGTACCAATTTACATGGTCTCATACCATAAACCATAACTCACTTGAATTTTAGCACCTTTGTATTTAATACAACCTGGGACAGTTGTTAAAGTGGTAAATTCATAAGCTGCCACTTCTGAATAAACTCCTGCTAAAGTTGATAAAAGTGTAGACTTCCCCACTGAAGGAAATCCAACAAATCCTATTCTTGCATCTCCAGTTTTAGCGACATCAAAACCTAATGAAATTACAAATAGTACAAATGATAAAAAAAATGTTTTACATAAAATATTGCTATAGTATACATCAGGATGATAACAAAATCTGTAGTTTTGAGTTCATTAAGTCTCTGAATACACTGATTTGTATATACCTTCACCAGCTGCTCCGCCACCTCCTTTGGGGGTAATTAGCTCGCGTCTTAATTTGGCGAGTTTAGCTTTCAATAACCCTAAGTGACCAGATGTTGCTTTATTTTTTTGGGTACGTGCCATCTAAAATTATCAATAAACATTTTTTTTCCTTGACTTTTGCATAGTTATAGATAACCTAAAAATACCTCAGCCTCTATAGCTGCTATCTTTTCCAATATAGTACTCATCTTGAAATAAACTTTGAAATAGAATTTGGAAAATAGTTATGAATTATAAGTGTAATAAAGTATATTAATATATTAGATAGTAGAATTTGAAAAATATACAGCCGCTTTTCTACGTTGGCAAAAGTTTATGCATGTGCTTTTTGTCCAATTTCACTTTGACAGTTCGTATTGTATCATATCACCGTGGCATAGAACAGATATTATGTAGACGGAAATAATTAAGAGCAACACACAGAAACACAGAAATCAAAGATAAAGATAGTCTCCGCGCGAAGCGCGAATTCGAATCAAGATTTATGCAAAAACTGCATTTGCGGGAAATTCACACACTCTCGAACAATTTACAACCATTTCAGACAGTTTACATTTTTTTATATTATTTCTGGAAAGTATAAACCATTTAAACTATTATCATATATTATCCATGACTGCATATGAATAATCAAATTAAAGTCCTCAAATCCCATACTTTGATTCGATTTTTTTTATATAATAGGAATGAATAATTAAATTTTAAATGCTATATTTATGGCTATATTTTCAAATCAAATTCAGAAAACAAGCGTAATTTGCTCATCATTTGCTTCAAGATAAGAACTCAAAACATAATTATTGCATAAAAAGAAACTATTCTCTTCCGCCTGATTAGTTATAATTTAGCATTTTAAATTGACCAACTGTACAGAAGTTGTCAATTTGTTTAATTTTTAATTCGTGTTTCATTTCTTAAGTTGTTATTTGTTCTATTTCAAAAATTCTTGTTTACGAAGTACGAGAAGAGACAGCCATCTTGTTTTCTCTTTCATCTTTGTTATTAACCCAGTTTCTGATTATGAGAACAAGCTGTATACAATAATACAATAATACGATATAAATTGTGAGTGTGAATATGTGAGCATTGCTTATTCATAGAGTTATGGGAAACCAAATACATTTATAAACAAAGATTAAATTTTATTGGTTTTAAAGTGTCGAAAGCAAGTGTAAGTTTTATTTTTGTCTCTTAGGTTATATGATTTTTTTTAAGAATATAGAACTATTTGATAATGTAAGACATTTATTAATATGTTAGCAATGCATCGATAATGGAATAGTATTTTAGGGCTTCAAACTTTATACTATCTTTAATTCCAAAAACGAGCTTATGGATAATGACAATGCTGAGCAATAAGTTCTATTAAATTAAGCACCGTTAAGATATTTTACAATGACAAAATTCGCTCTGTATTATTTAATTTTAGAAGTGTTTTTCTGTTTGTGCATTCAAAATGTTTATAGTAAAGCAGCAATTGATGACAATAGACAATCCTTTCAAGGCTCTATGTTTTGTGAGTATTACAATGAAAAATGTAACAATCCAGATGATCACAGTATAGACCAAGAAAAGTGCAAAATTGACTCTGAAGAATGTGTTTATACAGAGGGTATAAAACATTTTCAATGTTTTGTTTTATGGAAGTTGACAATGCTACCAAGCAGCCTATAATTCATATGAAAGGATGCTTTTCCAGTGGTGAAGACTGCTACAAAAAAAATGAATGTGTTGCTAAAGCACATGAGACTAGAAATGGTTATTTGTTTTGTTGCTGTGAAGGTGACTATTGCAATAAAAGATTTGAATCTCGTAAAGAACTTTCTACTGAACGGCCAGTAGTCAATCATCCTGCAACTAAACCTGGTCATACAGTATTTCATATATTATTATTCACATGCCTAGCTCTGCTTTTAGCTTTTGGCATTATATTTGTGGTCTATTATTTTTTGAAAACATGCAAGGTTAATTACCATGAGTCTCCAACACAAGCTTTACTTCCTACAATACCTCAGTCACCGACTGAAGATCTCGGCCATATTCAATTGCTAGAGGTAAAAGCTTCAGGTCGTTTTGGATCAGTTTGGCGTGCAAAACGTAATGACGATGAAGTTGCTGTTAAAATTTTTCCAGTTCAGGATCAACAATCCTGAGCAGGAATATTCAAACTTCCAAATATGTGTCATCCTGATATACTTGAATACATTGGTGTAGAGAAGCGAGGTGATCACCTTCACACAGAATTTTGGCTTGTGACAGCATACCATCATCGAGGATCATTATGCGATTATCTGAAAGCTCATACTGTGACTTGGAATGAAATGGGCCGCATAGCAGAATCTATGGCAAGAGGATTAACTCACTTGCATGATGTAATTCCAGGACCAAAAGGAATGGAAATAAAACCTGCTGTTGCTCATCGTGATTTCAAGAGTAAGAATGTTCTCTTGAAAGCTGATATGAGCGCTTGTATTGCTGATTTTGGATTGGCCCTCATATTTCAACCAGGAAAGGCCTGTGGTGATACACATGGACAAGTTGGAACTCGTCGTTACATGGCTCCTGAGGTATTAGAAGGAGCCATAAATTTCACATTGGATGCATTTTTGAGAATCGATATGTATGCATGTGGTTTAGTTCTTTGGGAATTAGCTTCCAGATGCTCTGACCAAGGAATTCCTTGTCCAGAGTACAAATTACCATTTGAAGCAGAAGTTGGTACACATCCAACATTAGAAGAGATGCAGGAAGCAGTTGTAACAAAGAAAGTACGACCAGCAATTTTAGATCAGTGGAAACAACATCCAGGTTTAGCAACCATGTGCAACACTATGGAAGAGTGCTGGGATCATGATGCTGAAGCACGCTTATCTGCCAGTTGTGTTATGGAACGTGTCAGTCATTTGATGCGTTATGACGTACAGCAAAGTGAGGGTCTCATATTAGAGACTAATCCGAAAGTATCTTTGTGATTGAGTTAATGGATATTTACAGTGTTAAATATTTAAATGCATAATGAAATAATTTTATAGAAACAAACAGATTTTTGTGTTATAAATGATGTGTGTATGTGTGTGCATATTCTTGCATGTTTGTTTTGTGTATGTGCATTTGATTACAATGTATGTATTTAAAGTTTGTGAAAAGAATGGGTAATTTTATAAATGTATAAATGTGACATTAGTAAAATGAAAAAAAAAATTACTTATTGTAAGACTTGTTGGAACAAAATGCTCTAATAAATATGTGACAACTATTTTGTAAGAGCTTTACTAATAGCTAAATCTTCACAATATGATGAAATGAGATAAAGTTCATAAAATCAAAGAAAATCTTCAGTTTGAATGCTGATATTAAAGGAATTAAAAATGTTGGAAATAACTGTTTTTTATATGTTTGAGCTACTGAATGATTACACATAGTGTTCAAAACATACAATAAATAATCCCATGATCTTTGATATTTATTTTTTCTTTTGATGAATTGACGACAAATATTTTCTAACAATATGTTTCAATGCTGGATAATCCAATCTTCATATAATATATTTGTGTTAGTAAATTTGTTTTAAACGGATAATTTGAACCTTCTGTAAATTCATAATACTTTAATATGAATGTGTATATATATAATACTAATAATATTTTATAAATAATGATATAAATAAATATATTACAAATTTAACTGTAAAATGACAACTTTTTAAAAATTTATTGTTTGTCAATAATAAGTCACATGATAATATTGCTGATTTTGTTGATTTGCCAAAAAATTAAAAATAGTTTTTCAGTGTACTCTTATATTTATTAAGAACATAAATAGATTTTTATAATACATTTTTTTTATAAATTAAATATTATAATTATAATATAAAATCTATTTAATTGCAATATGATTATGTATATTATAATTATGTATATATTACACTACAATAATGAGCATAATAGTACTGCTGAGTTCTATAATGTGCTTCTGAATTCCCCAAATAAAAAGAGATAAAATGATATAAGTAATTTAATATTAAACGTTATCTTCAATTATAATATAATAGCCATAAAATTAATGCATGTTATACAAAAGAGATTTTTTATGCCTTTTAATTGTTGAATTAAATTATTTTTATAAACTTATTTGTGAAAACAAAAATTGAATTATTATAATATGAAAAAAAAATAGCAAGAAAAATGAAATTAAATATTCTAATGTATAGTTGAACATTAAAAAGCATGGAAATATAAAATATGATAGCAAGATTCTCATTAAGTTTTTGAGACTGACATTTGTAAAGTTTATATATTTGCTTTTATAATATTGTATTTTATACTTGCATTTTTAATTTTATGTATGCAATATTTATTCAAAAATATATATATTATGACTTTTCTTTAACTATTTCTTTATAAATCCGTATTTTCATATAATGATTATATGGTGAATTTCTTCCCTTCATAGTACTTTTATTTACTTCTTTTTAATATTGACTGACTTTAATTTTAATATAATCCAAAAGTGTGTTCTTTACAAATCTTTTATCAAATAAAGAAAATTATTTCAAACAAACTCGAATACCTTTGTAATGTTTATTTTAACGACATAAAATTATATTTGAAACGAATTGCAAAAAAAAAAAATTTAAAAAAAATAACTTCGGATTATTGGACGAACATAATTTTTATAACTAACTTTTATTTACTTCTTTTTAAATATTGACTGACTTTAATTTTAATATAATCGAAAGTGTAGCCTTTCACGAATCGTTTATCAAATAAAGAAAATTATTTCAAACAAACTCGAATACCTTTGTAATGTTTATTTTAACGACATAAAATTATATTTGAAACGAATTGCAAAAAAAAAAAAATTAAAAAAAAATAACTTCGGATTATTGGATGAACATAATTTTTATAACTAACAGATGAGTGCAAAATTTATTTTGTTCCCACATTTTAGTCAAAAATCATCTCCAATTTTAAAATTTCAAAAATTATACGAAAGATATTAGTTGAAAATCGTGCTGATTAGTTTTTGTTGAAGATTGGCCGGACCGTTTCTTTGTTCTGAATTTTTTTATCATTTAGTGGAACTTTGAAATAGAAAATAAGAACAAAAAACAAATAAAGAAGAGCTATGGAGGGTGTGAGAAGTAAGAACTTTACTAAGGAAATTAAAGGAAACTGGATCGGATTCATATTGAAGAAATAGAGAAATAGAAGAACTGAGAAGACTTTGAAGAAGAAGAATGTAGATGATTGACAATGCCGGGGATTTAACAACCGGAAGACGTGGAGGTGGAAATTTGGAAATGCGAATAATAAGTAACAAATAATCAAGGGTGCTTTCACACCAGGAATTTTGCAGATCATTAAATTATATATATATATATATATATATATATATATATATAATATGTGTAATATGTGTGTGTATATATGCACGTAAAATTAGCAAGTAAATTAATCCAATAGAATTCGTACGATCGAAATCTACGGCAAAGAAAATCTCACCTTTGATTCGATTTCCGTACAAAAATAGTTCGAATGTATTCCGGACAAATACATTTGACCTTTTTATGATTATTTCATTCGGGTCTCGCTAGGAAAGGGCAGTGCCCATGAGAAATAGTTGGTTCTGCAGTTTATTTCGAACTAAAGGTACAATTTCACAGATGAATAGTTGTAGTAACCTGATTTTTCTGGATTTTCTTAAAAATACAAACTAACATACTATTTATTTACAATTACAAATAAAGTTATATGAATAAATGTATTGTGTATTTGTTATTCTGATATTGAAAATTGTTATGAAAAATAATATGCGTTTCAAAAATATTAAACTTTAACTAATTGTTAAAATTATAAAAGTTGATAAATAGTGATATGTGCTTTTTGTTTGACTCGCACGTGAATAATTTCTGTTTTTCAATTCTATTGTTTTTGAAATATATTTCACACATTGACGTTAGGGTTTTATAGTTCATACTTTAAATTTAATTTTTTTTAACTTGCCGAATGAATTGGATTTTGCGAAAATATCCAACAAAAAAAAATTCACGAAAATAATTTTATGTTTCCTCGATGTTTCAAGTAAATTTGAATCGTTTGAGATTTGGAAAATATGTGTGCTTTTATGTATAAATAAATGTGTAGTGTGTGAGCTGATTTTCGACATTTGCCTATTAAAATTTTGGATTCAACAATCACACACACACACACACACACACACACACATATATATATATATATATATACTTCGTTTTTTCAAAAAAATATTTATTTATTCGTCTACATTAATGTGGTCCCCTTCAAAGTAGTCCCCCCCAGATATAATACACTTATGCCAGCGTTTTTTCCAATTTTCGAAGCACCCTTGATATTCACTTTTTGATATGTCCTTGAGCACTCTCAGCGATTTTCTTCAATCGAGGAAAACCGCCGTCCTTTCATGGGTCTCTTCAACTTTGGGAATAGGAAAAAGTCACACGGAGCCATATCTGGTGAATTTTTGCACTTTGCAACACTTTATTTCATTTTTTACGCAAAATTTAATACAAATTCTTTGACTTTTCAATTCTTCCATTGTAAAAATCGCCGAGCTCAGAAAAACACGTCGAACCTTAGCGACTACCACAGACAAAGTAAACAGTGAATATAGCTGAAAATTTCATCATACTTTAGGGGCATGTATACCAACACAATAAAAAAAAATTTTGACAATCAGACACTCCAGACCCGCGAAATTTAATTATTAGTAATTCCGGGTACTTTTTGAACACACCTCGTATATATAATTTATATATATATATATATATATATATATATATATACATATATATACATATATTCTTGCTTAAAGAATTATCTCTTCAATACTATGCAAGAAATCATCAAACTTTGCCAATTAGAGGATCACGATAATTAATCATTGCATTTGATACAAACTTTATATAATCTCGAAACTTTGTAATACTTTAAAGTGTCGTCATTCAATCCTTTGTTTACTTCAAAATTAATTATCAATTCGCTCTTCTCGCGGGAAATCTTTAATTGTCTATAATCTGCAAAATGGCTGAGCAAACGATATTAATAATTTAATACCTAGTTTGTTAGATTATTATTTATAGCTTATTTGTTAATTATAATTTATAAAATTTACGTTTTCTATATTACTGTCAAAATGAGTGGAAGCTTTCCTGCGATGACTGATGAATTGTTTTTATTGAAATTTGTAGAATTTTTTTTTTAGGATTAGTGAGCAAACCAGAATAGTTTCCTTCTAGCTGCCAAAATCCTGGCTTGGCGCCCTTGTTCATTAATAATGTACCATTCCTGTAATCTTTTCATTGATTTTCATTTGTGTAGATGTAGGTAATAAACAGCACATTCAAACTATACCAATTATACAAATGGACTCTATTCCACCTTGTAGAAACGATCCTTTCCCGCATAATCGAGTTGAGCTTGTATACATTGTGAGAAACCTAGTAAACTTGTACTATTTGCTTTGAAAGCGCCGTGTGATCAACACGAGTCAAAATGATCAAATCGGATTACCTTTTATGATGTGAATTTTGGATGTTGGAAAACCATTATCCGTTGTTATTAATTTTAAGTGAAAGGTAGACAAAATATATCTTTTCTGACACATTTTTTTAATGAAACATGAGCAGTTCATCATTTATCACGAATAACTTAGTATTTAGCCTTTGTTTTAGAAAATAGAGATGTAATATAAATTTTGTTAAATAAAATCAATTTCACACTTGATTCTCATTATGATTTATGTATAAAATAATTAAATTAATTTTACGCAATTATATTCATTGTTATAATTATAAAGTGGATTTAGATATATGGTTTACCGTGCTCAGATTTCTTATTTTACAACTTATCGGTTAGTTGTGTCTAATATAGAATATTAGATTCTGAACGCTTATAGATATTTTCATTATTTTTATCCCAAAAGTTAAAAAATAATTAATAGAATGTTCATGCACGATTACAATTTTTTTTTTAACTTCCCGAAGGAGAAGTTTGTTTTCGTCAAAAAGTCCGATTCGCTAATTTTATGTTTTCTCGACGTTTCAAGTCATTCTGAATCGAATGAGATCAAATTTGCCAAAAGTATGTGCGTGTGTGAACATCAACATACTTTTGGAGATTTGATTTACTTATCGTAAATCGACGTTTTCTCAAAAACGGTTGGATCGTTTTCAAAACTTTAAAAGCCATTCGACGATCAGCCAAGCCGTTTTCTTTGTAAATGGCAGAAAAGTGAAAAATTTTTCGGCCATGTTTTAGCCCGCAATTCTGAATCGATTTTGAAAATTCAAAAACCGCTCGAAAGATATTTGTTGGGAAGTTTTTGGTAAAGATCGGCCGGGCCGTTTTCTTGTAATAAAGTGTTAAAATAAATAAATCATACTTAAATATTACGGCCTACGACAAGTCGTTTAATTTTAAAAAATTGTCAAAGTTAGCAAAAACTAATATAGTTTTTTTTGGCGTTTCTTAAAATTAGAACTTTCATCGAAGTTTGCTCAAAAACTAGTGAACTGATTTCAAAAATTTAACAGCCATTGGATGTATTTTGATATGAATTATCTTTTCACAGTTTTGTGCGACGATCGGCTAAGCCGTTTTTGTATATAGCAGAAAAGTGATTTTTTTGTCCACGTTTCAACCCACAATCTTAAATCGATTTTAAAAAGTAAAAAACTGTTAGAAAGTTATTAGTTGGTAAGATATTGATTAGTTTTAGGTGAAGATCTATCGAGCTGTTTACTTGTAATTAACTGTTGAAAAAAAAACTTTTTGTCGATTTTTTTAAAACTTTTTTTGGCGATAGATATCATAGTCTTAGAAACCATAATGAAATATTACGCCCCTACAAGTCGTTCAATTAAAAAAAAATCATAAACATTTGAAAAAATTATAGCAGCGTTTTTTTGACGACTGTTAAAATTAGACATTTTACTTGGTATGGTGATATAGTACCTGGTATTAATAAACTTAATAAATCATTATAATCATACGGAAACTAGTACAATTATAAAAATTTATTGAATTTTGAACATTTGCTTTTAGAAAACACTCGGACTTGTATTAGACACGTGTTCGATTTTTAATAATGTGTAATAAATCCGCTCGGAATACTTATAAATTATTCGTAAATTAATTTATTTATTATTGATTACGTTGATTGTTTACACATATCGGGAAGTTTATGTAGCTTGCCTGAAGGCAAAATATCACTTACACAACTAGTAACTTTACAGTGGGGTTTGAGTGAAATATTATGATAGTATTTAGATATTTATAATATGTATATACATATTTCCATTCATATATTGTTAAAAGTAACAAAAGATATTATGAAGAATACACAAACGAGTTTTAATGCACTATCACAGTTGCTCTACTATATATAGTACGTCTGGCTAATATGGGTTAACAGTACACCCCCGAACCGCTAAGATGTAAGCAAATAATTGGATTTAATGTCCTTGTTTTTTGTTCTATAAATGGAGGCCCGATAAAGTTATGGAGTAGCGTTAGTGGCATTATTGAGCCATAAAACCAACTGCACGGTCGCTCGGAATGCAAATGTAATTTCGTACAGCCCGATATCGCCTGGCAAAATCAAGATCCGCATCAGAGGGAACATAATAAACTTTTACTCCGAGTTTCTTTACGGCGGCGCTTGCTTCCAAACTTTCGCAAAAGTTATAAAATTCGAATACATAGAAACTAAAAGCCAGCAGGAAGGATCACATTTCAAATTTCCACTAGACTTCAACTTGTTTGACTCTTACAGAAATAAGATTTCATTATAGCGATAATTATCGCTATATTAATTTGCTGAGCATTATATTAATTTTTAAAATATGATTTTTAAATAAGATTTATAGAGTAATGATGTGAATATTTGTCTATCTATAGATTAATATGTGACGATATTTATAGGGTAAGGTTGCTCAAGTCGTATCCTTTAAAGATGATATAACATTTAGGTTATTTAATTCCAAGAAACTCTTTGGGGTTTTACAATTTGATCAAAAACTTTAAAAAATTGTTTTTAACCAATATTTCTTTGTATTTAACAAATAAATCCATAAACCGCTCTTTATTAAACCGGTACAAGTGAGGAATTTTGCATGGGTACGACTTAAGCTGCAAGGTATTTTAAGATCAAAACTAAAACTACTGACATAATTCAAACAAATTCACCATTTGAAATTACCTAAACAATTAGCAAATAACTAGTATGTGTGAACCATAGTAAGAAACAAAATAAGATCATATTATTGACACAAAAGTCTTACAAAGCTTAATTTTTATTTATTTTGTTTCACAAAGTCGGACGGTACCAAATTATGTAATCTGAACAAAATAGAGTTGTGGTACGACTTGACAAGAGTCTGGAATAATAACTATTATTATTGATTGCGGCTTGCTTAATAATAAATAAAATAAATAAATAGGCAGTGATAAAACTTGAGCTACCTTACACCTACCTCCAGATTTTTGTCAATCAATAAAAAATGTTACATTTGTGTAAATGAACGATATAATTTGTCATTAGGCATGAAGCATGATGATAATATGTTTCATATTCTTATAATTTTTGTTTCGTTTTATATTCAATTTATTGTATTTATATTATATTATATTGTATTTATTATATTCATTTCTTTTTGTACCTATCAATTTTGTAAATAAGACAATAAAGTCTTGATTAACAAAAACAAAATATAATAAAAACATATTCTTGTAAATAGAGTAGTTAGTAAATTGCCCCCTTGTTTATTTTATTATAGTAAATGATATCATTACAGGCAAAGAAAATGATATCATACAATTACAAAATGATATCATTTTATTTTGCCTAATTCACATTGAGAAATTTGTTTCATTCTAAAAGCAGAGTTTTGAATTATTCTCACTTTTTATATGGTATCTTTTTCCATTAACATGATTGATTCATGAAATCAATGCGCGTAAATGTTTGTTTTCCTCTTTAAAAGCATTTTTTTGTTTCATTATATTTCGAATTAAAGTATTGAGTCGCATGAAAAAATGTGGTATTGAATATTTATTTTGGTATTTATTTAGATAATTCAAAGACATTCTCTTTGTGTTTTATGCTTCATATTTATATTCATATAATTTTTCTCGGTTTCTATTTCTTAAAAAATATTAAATATTAAATTTTCACTGGTGAGTCACTCAAATAGTTTAGCGAAAGAAGCACGTACATCTACAATGGAGGAAAAGAAATGTACTACCGACGGATTTAATACATTTATAGAAAAGTGATGTATTAGCAAGATGGTAGAAGGCCTTCAAATAATTTTCAGAGTTTAAAGAAAATCTGTACAAACTCTGAAATGCAATAAATGAATGAGCAGTAGTAAAACATGTTTAAAAACTTCGATGATAATCTAAAATCTGATGTTAATAGAACAAAATCTATCGAATAAAATACATTTATTCGTATATTATGTGAAAATAGAACGCATTTAGATTTTCAACATAAAGATCGGATATTAAAAATCAGTATATCAAAGTTGGCGAGCAGATGCTACCTATCCTTATCTCAAGCTATATACGAAATTTCAATTTTTAATAAAACACTTATTTTATTTTTAATAAAAAAAATTTTCCAATCTTTGACTAATCTAATATAATCATAGACCACACTACATACTGTTACGTAAAGTCTTTGAGTATCATAGATTAACAAAAGTTGCATTATTTGACGATTTTTTCAGAAGTTTGACAATACTATTAGTATTAAATGGTTAAGAAGATTTTGATTATTCATTAATATTTCAATAATTTATAATTTATAGTTGTATACTTATGTTTTTATATATTGAATATTGAACTGCAATTTCTATGAATTGAAATAAGTAGCAAAAATAATATAATAACCATAAATCAAAGTTGTTAAACACTATGTTATGCTATTAAGTAGGAAGTGGTTTTGTCTTATGTAGGAAAATTAAAATATTTTTAATTGAAAGATATATATATATATATATATATATATATATATATATTATAGGTATGGACAATTATAAAAATTAGAATCTCTCACCTTCATCATATCAATTATAATTTGACCAAAGTTTATTTGGCTATTTGCAATTCAAATTATTATATAACTTTTCAAAGTTAATTGGATTTATTGCTTCGCGTTTAAAATTATTCTTTCAGTTCTACCCTGTTCACAATTACCGTTGACAACGCTGGTTTTTTATATACGATAAATACTTTTATGACTGAAGAACGTACCTAAGGAGAGCGTATTTCGCGTATAATATTCCATAAGTTATCATTTATAGAATTATACAATGCAATTCATTTTCTTTTCCCAAATTTTATGTTTAATCTACTTTAGAAAATGCGAATAAAATGCAGATAACTATACACATTTACGCCTACACATATATATATTTATATACGTAGACAATGTATAGACGTATATAGGAGTTTATTTTTCGGATTTAATTTTCTGATATCCTAGTTTTTCTCAAAATTGTTTATTTAATAATAATTTATATGCTTCGAGAATATGAGATGTTCCTCCTTCATAAACTATTGAATTTGAAGCTTGCAATGTTGAATTCGATTAAATATAACTGCATCACAGCTTAAGTTGTATGTGTAGAGAGTGTTTCACATTGTTACAAAATGCAATCTAAATTTACATAACACGTTTGAAATATTTGACAGGATATCACGATTTTTTGTGTACGAGCGTTTGATCGTTTCGGAAGTTATTTGATGGATTTTATGCTTCGACGGTCATATCTCATTTGATACAACTTCCTTCTGTGATACACATATGTATATCTTTTTTATAGATAACATAAAAATATGTTGTTACGAGCGTATTATAACTTATTGACAATTTCAATGTTTTTCATGCTTAGATTATTTTATTTTTCAAAACAGGTATTGAAAAAATTCTATATACATATAATTGTATTCGGAAATCACCATTAAAAAGTCATTGATCATAAAATTTAATATAAGAGCATATTTCTTTTCTTTATGTTTCTATTTATTTTTTCAAGTATACCTATGGTATGTATTTTGAAAGAAAATTGCTGCATAAACTAAAAGGTATGTTCACCATAAATAATTTCTTGAAAAAATCTCATCTTATTGTTTTCAAAAGTGTGCGTTGGGTACGGTTGTGACATGTGGTTGTGGATCTTGTCATTTTCGGGTGAAAATTAAACAGATAAAGAAAAACCTAACTTAACTACGACAAAATACGAAAGAAAATGAGAAAGGAAAATTCAATACAAAAAAATCACAAAGATTTCTTGTTAACTTTGTACAAAAAATATGTTGTGCTGTATTTACACCATTTTCATAAGCTTTGTTTGATTATGTTCATAAGCTTTGTTATTATGTTTATAAGCTTCGTTTGAATGATTATGTTGTGTTGTGTTACATATTTCTGACAATAAAAGTAGTTTATGTTAACAAAAATAATTTTGGTGTTGATACCTATTGTCTTTAATCTATTTTTATGCCTGTCACAGCCGTCCCTGGGGGTGTAAATGGCTGTGAAACTTGCACTTCTCTTGTATGATTTGATTTTATGACTAATCCATCGTATTTACCGTATTTTTTGTCTACAGTATATTTTTTTCTTATTTATTAATTTTTTTTTCGATATTATTTAGAGATACCAAATTCAAATGAATTTGCGTTAAATTATAACTAAAGGAAAAGTTTGTAAAAAAATGACTCAACAGTCTCTATTTCCCCTATTTGTAATTTTCATAAATATACGAGATCGCTCCACCGTATTCTTGTCAGTATATAGAGTACATTCATACACATTTGTATGTTAATTTTTTTATGAAAATATTGTAGTCTTTGCATCTGAGTCTACATTCCTTATATTAATTATTTAGTAATTACATTAATTATTTAACAATTTTTTATGATCATGTTTGTGATATACAAAACGGTTCATATTACACATTTGTTTATTTATTGTTTTGATGAGTATTTGCAAAAAATGACATTAAAACATAGTAGATACTCCCACTCGATATACATTGATTTTTACAAATGTTTCTTTCGGGAAAAATGTAATTATAATTGATAACGGCCTGAATTACGAACTCTGGTTAAAGAAAACCGTGATTGTATGGGGCGCGCTTTATCGCTCTAAGGCTATTAATGACCGGAACCAATTGTTACGGAATGCTCTATTGTGCTCAAATACCAACAAAAATCAGGCGTTTCACGAGTCTCTGAATTCAATTTAAGAAAAGTCCTGCAATCATCCAATCGATCTTAACAACCCAAACTCAACAATTCCAGGACTTGAATGACATTTTATCAGTTCGTGCAATGCTTGTTTGCGAGATTAGGGAAGACTTTTTATAAAATGTAAAAAGAATTAAAATAGTAAATGATTTTAAAACTTATTACTTAGTTCTAGAATATTGCAAATGATATTTTATCTAATTGATAATTAAGTAATTTTATAATTTTTTATATTCAATAATATATAAGTATAATAATCATAGATATACAAGTATAAATAATAATAACGAGTACTTGTATCACGTTGATGCTTTATGCTATTATCTATCTAGCCAAACACACATTAAACGTAGGAAATGCATCTAATGCTATATTTTATCTCGTAATGGCTACTATTAGGTGTTTTTGTAAAAACTTACTTTGAAACATTTAATTCAATTAGACTTTTTTTATTATGCTTACAGTGAATTTATTAGTATATTCTCTAATATTGAGTTTTCTGCATTATCAATATCATTATATTTTGAATTTCAAATTATTTATTCTAAATAATACAATATGTAACATTTGTAAATACTTTCATAATTTGTGTTTCCGAGTTTTCTGCCTTATTTTTCAATTACTGTTCTGTCTTTGTGATTTATTTATACACTTGGAAAGTGATTTATTCTTCCAAATCCAGTGCTGGTATATTGCTAATACATCTTCATAAATTTTGGCAAATTTTCTTTTATTTAGTTCGGTTCATACTTATCGCGGTATTGAAGTTCAGTATTATAGAAATGATATTTTTAATGAAAATTAGAACTATGCATACTTAAATCGTGTTGCATCAAATAACAAAACATAAAATAGTTGAGTGCATAGTCATTAAATATTCTATGAGAAGAAACGGAACATTATAATATCATGAAAAACATGGTATAAATAAAAGTTCTTGCAGCTGCATTTGTGCTGAACTCGTTTTTGTGGCGAATCATTTTAATGCCTCAACTTGCTCGCTCAAAATGCAGCACGTATAATTACTAACCAGCAAAAATGTTTGTGCCAGTGTATTTTCACGTATTATTCAACGTCCTCGTAAAATATAATTAACTGCTGTTTCTCTCCTGCTGTCTCACTATTTCCGATCACGCGGACATATTCTCGAATACAAGCTGTTACAAATTGGCCGATTTTTGTACGTAGCATATGACATATTCATTTAATTTAGCCCTCGGCTTCATTTCTTTGACCTACATAGAGAATAAACGAGCCATATTCTTATAGTAAGGGAATCTATTCTTATTAAAGTCATCGTCAATGTTGTTTGCTAACGTAGAAAATTCTCATGATTTAAGCTTAACTGCGCGACTCGAATTTCCTACATACTGCGACACTCAAATGTTTTTATGTCCCAGACTCGAATATATACAAGATTACTACAATATTGAAGTGCTTGAATTTTCTTTGATCATTTACTGCGTATATAATTCTATATTTAAGATTGTATGGGTTTTGCCATGGCTTTGTGGTAAGAGCTAGGTCTTTCAATCATAGAATCCGGGTTCTCGAACAGCCCGATGTCAAGAAGTAATAATGTATACTTATGTTATAATAGAACCGTGGGGTTGACATAATAAATAAAAGATATATTTTATTAAGCCTAGGACAATAGATATATTGCGTTCTAACAGCACTGTTGCCCAGAATTAAACATGTCAGATCATAGGACACTTTAAAACGTTCTAAAGATATTAAGAAATTAATTAAATGGAGTACTAAAATGACAAGGACAACGCGCAGAAATAAAATGTGTTTTCTGGAAAAAAAATTTATTTTGCTTAATGATATCTCAATGTGGTGCATCAGTTTTTACATTTACATTGGCTTACTGTCCAGGAATTTTAAAACAGCCCTCTTATAATAAACACTAAATCTGATAAACACAATACTAATTACTAAACAGTATTCAAATGCTATTTTATATAAAAGCTAACTTATGGTCTTTTTGATACTCAAACCGTAGTATGGTAATACTATTTAGGTAGCAGGAAAACAAAGAAATTAACTCCCAAACATCTTAATATCTAATATAAAGAAATAATAGCTAGAACAGTACAGAATTTAATAAAAGATGGGTTTTAGAATATTATTTCACTACAATAATAATTATTTAGTAAAATAATATTTATTATGAATAGCGAATGATAATTAACATAATTTTATATTGATATTATTATTTTATACATATTATTTTTAGTTTTTAGTTTTTAAAATTATTAAAATTATTTTTTACTCAATTCTATTTTGAGCACCACAGTGTGAAGGCTATGTCATTAATCTGAGCTCTTGAAACCTATTGAGCATCGTAAGCAAGTGCTTCTTCTTAAGGCAATGAAAAAAGTAGGAAACCATGAAATATGTCTTTATAAAACTACTGGCGATTTAATTAGCTTTTGCATTAAAATAAAGAGTTTTAACAGGGTATTGCTTTACATGATCTTTTTCATATTTAATAAAGGAGGTTATTGTCAAAATATTTTTTTTTCGCAGAAATATTGAATTATGTTTGCAAATCAGTGTTAGTTTGTTTATTTGAAAAGATTTATTTATTTAATAATGTGATACATAAGACTGAATGTAAGATTTATGATTTAGTAAAATCATATTACAATGTAGTTTATGAAAATGGGTTATAGATTATTTATGGACTATGAATGTTGGTAAGTTGTATTTATTTACCAAAAAATTGCTTTAACAGTTTCATTACAATTTCTCATTGTTATTTTGTTTAATATTTTGCGTTTCATGACAAATTGCTATATGTACTTCTGCTCAAATCCGAACTTCAAAATAACTATTATCAGAAACCACTATTTATTTGTGATCATTTATTATACTTGACTTAGAAATATGAGAATGCCAACAAAAAGAAAAATATTGATGCTTTTGCTTTATATTGTCGTGGTTATTTACACATATAAATATATAGACAGAATCAGTTGAACCAAATTGATAAGTATCCACATTTATTTAATATAGAATTAAAATAAATGTTTGGATTTTTAAATCAATTAAATACATTAATATTGCTGATAAAAATTCCCTGCTTTATAAATTTTAGTAATTAGTAAATACATTTTAGAGATAGATAGCTTTTTGCATAGCCGATGCTGATATGTAGTACAATCTGCGGTTAATCAATGTATTCAATATTAGACATGAAATTATGTTTGGTAATTATAAATTTACTGTTCTAACCATATTCGGTATATATTTTACAATTATCTTACCACATACGTGTACAGTTGCGTTTGTTTATATAAATGTACGTATTTTATAACTCTTGATCCTTTTCCAATTTTTACGTTTCTATTACCGATATTCTCTGAAAATATTTTATATATAATCTGTAAAAATGTGCTTTAAAAGTCGTCAATAGGTACAAAATATATGCACTATAGATACATTTATGACTGAAATAAATATTCAATTTTATGACCATCTGCTGTTTGCGAATCAATATTTTTATCGTATTTTTATGTATGAGTATATTCTAAATTGCTCTCCACAATATTTTGAATACAGTATTTGACAGCGGGGCTTCAATTTATTATGTCATTAAAATAGTGCTTGTTGCGAGGTCGCACGTGCAAAATCGTAAACAATTCAGCAATAGTATTTTAATATATTCTTCACAATTTTATTATTTTCGATTTCTCTCGAACGTGCAGTATTATACGTTGTTTGTATTAATTTTATTTAAAATATAATGCCACAGAGAGAAAATGGTTGAGGGCAAACCCATGGGTTGCCTTTCACGAACATGAGTTCAAAAATAAATAATTGATTCTGAGTAGTTCTGATTGCTCTTAGGTTGAAAACAAATACTAGTATTTTAGATGCTAAAATAGTAAACAAGGCTGCTCACAATGTATATTTGTAGAATACTATTTTTTACCAAATTATAAACTTTAGCCAGCGATACCGTTTTGTATAAAACTGTTTTCATGCATAATAAATAACTTTTTTAACAAGTTACTAAAAACCCTTTCTTAATATTAAAAACTGCTGTTCTTGCTCCGACACAGTTTGTACTTTAAAAGTATCTTTGTTCTCTAGTAAAAGGGTTTTGTACGGAACTCGACAAGTAATTCAATTCGACATGCATTTTATTACATCCTTTGACTGGAAGTAGAAACATTTTATATCATATGCATATTTCTATTTACACTGCGATATTTGAATAGAAAGATTGTAATTTTTATTCGATAAAAATCTGCCTATATGAAAGGTTTTCATTCTTTCTTCTTAAAATAGTGCTTTGTGCCACATTATGATTGT
The DNA here is from genome assembly GCF_003426905.1 of Ctenocephalides felis. Taxonomy (NCBI): domain Eukaryota; kingdom Metazoa; phylum Arthropoda; class Insecta; order Siphonaptera; family Pulicidae; genus Ctenocephalides; species Ctenocephalides felis. Next base: position 21,873 of record NW_020538222.1, read on the forward strand.
GCCCACATATTTGAAGAGAAGAATAGATTAGATTTTAAAAAACATTAGATCATATAATATAAATCATTCGTGCATGTCAAGCGTAAATATTTTTATTTCTATTTATTCGTATGATATATAAATTATGAAATATCTTATTTTCTACACTACTATAAACAAGAAAATGATATAAAGAGAAATGTAAGTAGGTATTTCATTTCCCACTCGAATGTGGATGAATGGCATACGTTCTGCAGCCTCTCTCGAAGAAATTCTAATCAATATCACGTTATTTGCACAAATTAATATTTTTGTTATAGATAATAGAAAACCAATAGGGAATATAACCAAAAATTAATTGGTTTCTTTATTCAACCCATAATTAATATAAGAAATTTCAGTCCTAAACCTGAAGAAAAAACAGAGAGAATTGGAATAGGTTGATCGCCCCGTCTATCAATATTTACGTTATCATTTCAGGTTATTAGAGTTTATTTTTGATTATTATTTATTATATGATATTTTAACCAATGTCACAATTAAAAGTGTTAGAAGTATCATAATTCCAATGGTTTCTTTACAATTTTAAATAATAATCCATACGTTACCAACCAAAGTTAGAATGTAAACTAATTAAATTTAGTACGGTGACAATGTCGATTTTTCATGTTCCGATTTCATTTAATAGCATTGCTAATGAAGCATTTACTAACTAATAATAAATAATCAGTAAATTATTAGTAACTCAAGGAATATTATTCTAGTACATACATTTGATAATTGTCAAACCATTTGACATTTGACGTATGAGCCGCCTTTCATTGCTTTATTTCAATTACGCTTCTATAAGAAAATTCAAACTAAAAATGTAAAGTTCTTATGTGGTTTTGAAATAATATTCTAACATTAGATTAATCCATACCTCTGGATTAGCACGAATTTTTCAAGACTAAAACTGGCCAAACATATTTTAGGGGTTAGCATACCTAACATAATACCAAGCTCCATTTTCATATATAAGATAATTTGAAATAAATCTTACTAATATCAGCTATGTCTTTTTGAAGATATTGTTCGATCTTTATTATTTTTTTCAAGCTCTTGATCATATTATTTTTTAAATTTTCAAATATTGAAGGTTATTTTATTAACATTGTTCTTGTACTAATATCTTATTCTTGACAATTTTTCAAGTCCGAATCATTTTTATATTTGTACTAGCAACCCGACGAACTCGGTTTCGTGAGAAAGACGAGAAATTTTTTTTGTTTGTTGTATATTTGAAAGGAAATTGATTTTATTACACAACAGTAATGAATTTATTTCGATTACAAAAATGAAGTGTTTTTTAGTTGAACTTCTCTAAATAAATGAAAGTGAATCCGCAAATTATCCGTTTCATTGAAGTGCTCTTTGGTAAACCACATTTTTTGTTTTTTGGTCTGACGTTAACACAAACAAAGCAGATGGTTTTCCAACTCGTTGAAAAGGCAAAGTATAACTGGCCCATGTGAAAAACAATGATTTCTAAATTTATCTTGCAAATAATAAACAATTGGCCTTGTGACTTGTTAATTGTCATTGCGAACGCAAGGCGAACTGGAAATTGCAATCGTTTGAAGTCAAACGGAAGACCAGTCGGAATCATTGGTATGTCACCAATCGCCAGCAATTTTATTGAATGGTGAAATTTAGGCGTGGTACATAATTATTATCTTTGCGGCAAGAATTGCTCGTTGACTTATACCAAGCATAATTCTGATAATTCTCACTAATGTCATTACTCGATTTTTAATTACGGTGCGTGAAGTTCCAGCAGCTTGCATTAAGGCAAGATGCCATGCACCACTAATTTTCTTAGCTATAAACCTTGCGGAGCCCGAGACCTTTCCAACGAATGCAAAATTGTCGAAATCGGTTCGTGCGTTCTGGAGTTATTTCGTCAGGAAGGAAAACCCGACTTAGTTTTATATACATAGAAGATGTGAGAGTCAAGTGAATATTACTTTGTCGATTTTGAATTTAATTTGCCCATTTATTGTTCCATTATTCATTCCTGCCGTACATCGCTGTTGTTTTAATGTTGATTTTCTACAATAGTTTTAGTTTCATTCACACCATTTGTCATAAATACAACCCTTAACAATTAATTTGTCAAAAACCTGAACATTTATCTGCCGCAAATACAAGCTATCAAAATACATGAGCAAACCACTTAACCGAAATCATTTAATGTAACAATAGCACGTGGTAGAAAAAGCATGCGCCGAACAAGTTGCGCGATGGGCACGAAGTGAGACGGAAATATACGGCGTAGGTCTCGTCACACCCTCGAGCGATTTCGTTTTCAGTTTTCAGTCGGGAGTCGTGGGAGGCGGACGTTTCGGTCGGAAAAAATAATTTAATGAATAAATAAACGAACAAAATTAAATTAAAGTAATAAAAAATAAATATAGCCACGTTTTTAAAATAGTGTTTGGTAGTATATAAAGGACAATTAGTTAAAATTTACTTGTGCTTAAACACAATTTGTGACAAATCATCAAGTTTGTTTACACGGCGTGTTAGTAATTCACTGACGTTAAACGTCGGCCGGCACAAAATATTTAGTTTAAAAACATTTTTTTTTTAGTTTTTGGGTTTAAAAATAAACATTTGTATATTGTACTGTGAATAAAAAATAATTATTGTGAATATAAACATTGATAATTACCATTTAATATATGTTGATGATATAACTTCTTCAATAAGCAAGTACGTACTTATTTATTAATATATATATTATGAACTTTGCAACTGTGAAATTAATTATGTGATAAATTTAACAATGACTTAGTTACGTAAAGAACTCTATGAAAAGGCAGAGAAAAATTCAAAA
>NW_020538223.1:0-10854 GCF_003426905.1 Ctenocephalides felis
TGTATGTCCATTCCGGTGACCGACTAACTCTCCGGTATTCAGCAGTGATATTTGCAAGTGTGTGTGTGTGCGTATGTTTGGATGTAAACATATTTGCAATTATCTACGTGTCAACCTATCAATTGCAAAATCTTACGGTCAAATAGATGCACAAACATTCGACTAGATTCGCTATACGATTCGATTCGATGCGATTTGAGTTCGTTCGGTCGTTAAAATTTTATTAAACGGTTAGATTATTTTTTTGGGATCTGGAGTGCCGCAAGGGAGGAATAAAGGACCTCTAATTTGTTACTTATAGTTAATTTTGACTCTATTGACAAGTAGATTAAACACTTATCCAGGACAATAAGAGGACTCTACTGACGAGCAAATTAAATGGCATTGAAAAAAACAGATGCACAAACATTCGACTAGATTCTATACAAATTTGGTTCGTTCGGTCATTAGTAATTTTATTGAACGGTTAGATTATTTTTTTTTGGATCTGGAGTGCTGCAAGGGAGGACTTGAGGACTTATTTTTTGTTACTTATGTGGTTTATTTGTATTTAATTTGGAATTTTGTACAAATTTTTACAAGTTCCAGTGTGCAAATTAAATAGCAACCAAGAATATTAAAAAAGGACTTTGCTAACGAGCAAATTAAATAGTAACCTATAACACTAAAAATGGACTTTATTGACGAGCAAATTGAATGTGAGCCTAGAACATTAAAAAAGGACTCTATTAACAGACGAACAAATTAATTAGTATCCTCGAACATTAAAGAAAGACTCTACTGACGAACAAATTGAATACCGAGTTAGAACTTAGAATTAATTCATTCTAAATCAAAATTAAGTATGCTTGTCAGTAGAGTCCTTTTTTATCACCTAAATCACAAATGAAGTCTCTAAGTTTTTTAACTTATTCTAGTCAAACTAAATTTGCTTGTCAGTAGAGTCCTGTTTTGATTTTAATTCAAAATTTGGTTTGCTTGTCAGTAGAGTCCATTTTCTATCTTAATTATCAGAATGAAGTTAAAATTAAGTTTGCTGGTTAGTAGAGTCCTTTTTTGATTTCGAGTACAAAATTAAATTAGCTCTTCAGTAAATTTATTTTTTATTTTTTAGTACAAAATTTAATTTGTTCGCCAGCAAAGTTCTTTTTTATCTTCGAAGCAACAAATTGAATTTCCTTGCCAGTAAAGTCCCTTTTTTATCATGTTGATCGCAAATGAAGTTCGCTCATCAGTAGAATTCCTTTTTATTTTCAAGATCACAAATTCAGTTTGCTCATCAGTAGAGTTTCTTTTTTATCTTCTAGGCAACAATTGAGTTTGCTTGTCAGTAGAGTCCTTATTTATTTTCTGGATCAATAATAATGTTTGTTCGTCAATAGAGTCCCTTTCAATTTTCTTAATCAAAATCTAGTTTGATTGTTAGTAGAGTTCATTTTTATTTTCTGGATTACTAAAAAGTTTGTTCGTCAGTAGAGTTCATTATTTTCCTATCTTAATCCAAAATAAAGTTTGCTTATCAGTAGAGTCCTTTTATATCTTCCAGAGCACAAATCAAGTTCATTTCTCCTGTCAGTAGAGTTCATTTTATGTCTTCTAGATATCAAATCAAGTTTGCTCGTCACTAGAATACAATTTTTATCTTAATAATCAAGTTAAAATTATATTTGCTCATCAGTAAAGTCACTTTTCTTTTTTTTTAACCATCTATTAAGTTTGCTCGTCAGTAGAGTCCTTTTATTATCTACTAGATCCCAATAAAGTTAGCTCGTCTGTAGCTGAATCCCTTTTTAAATGAATTAAAAATAAAGTTTGCTCGTCAGTAGAGTTCCTTCTGTTCACACAGTCTATTACTATTTTTATTTGCTCGTCAGTATTTTTCCTCTTTATATCACTGGAGTAGAGTTCCTTTTTCTTTTATGATCATATTGTCCTCATCAATAGTTTTTTTTTTATCAAATCGCAAATCAAGTTTGCACGTCAGTAGAATCCCTTTTCTACAGTTATTATTTTTCACTAATATTTGTTATACAAAGTATCATAATTATAATATTATATGTTAACTGCTTCTTTCTACTTCAAAACTTATTTTGCTCGTTAGTAGAGTCCTTTATGCTCCTAATTTAGATTAAATGTTATATGTGAATGTGTCTACTATGACAACAAATACTAAAATTGATAAGTCTCAAATAAAAATTATAATTAACTTAAAATTCAACTTGAAAAAACGTAAACATTATTGGGATAATTGGAATTCGTGGTATGAGAGAATAACATGGATGTTTGATTTTGAAGAGCTCTCCAGGACGCACCGGTGGTACTAGAGTTTTGTAGTTTTGGTATTTTGTACTTCAATTTGTCTACTTTAGCAAATTATACTAAAATCAGTAGGTCTAACATAAATGAAATAAATAATTCATGTTGTCGTCTATAGTGTTAGTTTTAAATTTAACAAGCTCTGCAGGACGTATTTTTCGCATTAGAGTATTATAAATTAAACGTGACATACTTGAATATGTCTACTATGACAACAAATGCTAAAATTAAAATTAAAATTAGCTTAAAATTTAAATTGAAATAACTTGAAACATTTTGGTATTTGTTGGGATAATTGTGATTCGTGGTATGAGGGAAATACATGGATGTTTGATTCTGAAGAGCTCTTCAGGACGCACTGGTGGTACTAGAGTTTTGTAGTTTTGGTATTTTGTACTTCAATGTGTCTACTTCAGTAGATTATACTTAATTCAATAAGGTCTTAAATTGTAATAAGGTTTAAATTGTCTGTTTGCTCTTCAACGGAATGCTTTTTATTATAATAAGTAAGAATGATGATTCGTCAGTAAAGTTCTTTTTGTTACAGATTAATAATTATATCATAAAGATCAATAAAGGCTTTTATTGGTTTTTTAAAATCAGATTCTGCTAATTTATCATAAGTGGGAAAATCTTACGTTAGTAGAGTCTCTTTTCACATTATATTAGTGTGTTTGTCCTCAGCATAATTCTTTTTTGTTACACATTAGTATTTATAATATAATGAATGTCTACAATTACTGTTATTATTATGGTTTTGTTGTCAGTAGAGTCTATTCTTAGTGTGTTTGCATATGTCCCAAGTTCGTCGTTTATCCACCAGGGTGTACGTTCGTCGCCAATTATTATCATTAACATACGAATCACGTTCCGTATAAATTGGCTGACAAACGACTTGGGCTTAATTACTTTAAGTCATTTCACTCGACAAATGAATGATTTGTATATATATATATATATATATATATATATATATATATATATATATATATGCATATGTACATATTGTTAGACACTATACAGTATCAGAATAATGAAAAGGACACTACTGACGTGCAAACTAAACCTAAACTTGAATAAAACTTTGCTGACGTGTAAACTGAATATACTCTTAAAACAAAGAAAAAACTCTACTGACAAGTGAACTGTATCAAGTATTTGACCAGAGAAAAAAACTACTATTCTCTATTCGGAGCGCAATGGCGCTCTTAGCGCAACTAAGCACAGTCCTGGTACAAATGTTTTCTCAAGTGCCTGTAGAGTATTTCTTTTCCAATTTTATGCAATTATAGAATGTAATTTTGGATTGAAAATTCAAAAAACTATCCAGACTAAACATAGTCTAAGTAAGAACCTGGTACAAATGTTTTCGCAAATGCGTTTAGACGGTTTCTGTTCTGGAGCACTTTTCCATTTTTATGCAAATAATTATAGAATGTAATATTGGTTAAAAAATTAAAAAAAATACCCAGACTAGGCACAGTCTAAGCAACAACCTGGTACAAATATTTTCGCGTTTAAATTGTATACTATACTATACTGTAGCATTTTTTTGATTTTGTGTGACATTGATCGGAAAATAGGACTCTACTATCGATGATTATAACTATAGATTTATAATATAGAAAAAACTCTACTTAGAAAGTTAGATCTGCAGCAAAGAAAAGACTCTACTGACGAGCAATGTGAATATAGAATACATTTGCAACAAAAAAGCCTTTACCGACGAGAATTGAAATTTCAGAATTTGGATTTGCTACAAAAAAAGGACTTTACTGACGTGCAAACTCTTTCAGTACTATTATGAGGAAAAAGGACTCTACTGACGTGTAAATGAAATTTTAGATTTTGATCTGAGAAAAAGACTGTACTAACAAGCAATCTGAATTCAGATTTGTAACAAGAAAGGACTCTTCTACTGACGTGCAAACTAAATCAAGATCTAACAAAAAAGGACTCTACGGACGTGCAAATGGAATTTTGGATTTTGATCTGAAAAAAGTACTCTACGGATGTGCAACTGTAATTTTAGATTTTGATCAGAAGAAAAAAGATTCTATTTTGGCAGAAACTCAATCTAGACATTGGTGGGAAAAAAGACTATACTAGCAAGCACCATATATTCAGATTTGGAATAAAAAAAGGACTCTACTAAAAAGCTATCTGAATTCAGAATTGTAACAAGAAAGGACTCTACTGACGTTACAAATCTAAATTCAGATTGCTTAATTAATATTAATAAATAATCACTAAATTCTGAAATCGATAATTTGTTTATTTATAATCTAGTATTTATTCTCAATTCTCATTTTTTCTCAAGTATTTTCTAAATTTTAATTGCCATTGGGAGAAATTATTTAAAATGTCTTAAATTTTTCAAAATTCGTAGCAGAAAAAGGACAGAAAAGAACGTTCTGACGAGAAAATTGAGAAAAAATATAAAAAGAACTCTACTGACGAACGAATTAGGAAAAATTCAAATAAGAACTCTACTGACCACTAAACAAAATTTTACGAACAGAGTAACAAGGGAAAAAAATAACTATAAATTAAAGGGCTCTCTAAGAGTGCAAACTAAATCTAGACCTAACAAAAAGGGATTCTACTAACGTGAATAATTAAATCGAGAATTTGTGTAGTAGAAAAATGGACTCTACTGACATGCAATCTGAATGTAAATTTAGAAATTGTGACTCTACTGGCACAGTTTGAAACTGTTGATATATTATATTCACAATAGTTTAGAATGAAAAAGAACTCTACTATCAATCAAATTGAAATCAGACTCATAACAAATACTTCAAAAAGGACTCTACTGACTAACAAAGTCTGCCTTTTCGTTATAAAAGAACTTATTGCATGATAACCAGAATGTGATAAGCAAATTATAATTTAAAACGTCGTAAGAAAAAAAAACTCTACTATGAAAATGGGTAAATTTATAAAAGCTAATTTCTGTATAAAAATATATTAAAGTTTATTGATTTCAAAACTTTAGAAATGTTACGACATTTTGTTTTTGTGGTCCATCTAGTGGTCCTAGTATATAAAGTATTATACATCATTAGAAAGATCTCAAAATTCTTAGTTTTTTTCCATATATCGCAACTTCGAATTCCGCACGGTGTGGCCTACAGGCAAGTTGCTATCGATAAATTCCAATTTTTAATTGGGCCACCCTATATCAACAAGCTGTTTTAATAAATAGTTTGTAGTGCAACAGCACTAAAAAAAGTCAAATAAAAACTGTTCTACCCACCAGCAGTACAAAACAATTTTCATCCAATCTAATCCCACACAAAACACATTTCAAATCTTTTCTTCTTCCTATCGGCAAGTCATCTCTATTATAATAAATCCAAAAGCCAAAGACTTGTTTTTCTTCCGCTCGATAATTACTACAGAGGAATGATTTCGCTTCGCTCTCGGGAGCGTGACAAATCTTAATTTATATTTCTCTTGGTCTTTCTAGAAAGACGAACAGAAAGACGATTTGTTTCCTTTCTGATTTTTCCTCATTGTATAATTTTATTTTTGTCTTTTTTTCATTCTTTTCCGAACCGAAAAAAGAAAAGGAGACTGGTAAGGGTGAGTGGGTTGGTGAGTTGCTTGGTTGGAAAGCGATAAAGTCATTTGTCATTTTGATACTACCGGAGATATAAAGGATCGAATTTATATATATATATATATATATATATATATATAATATATACACGTATATATATATATATATATATATATATATATGCCATATATATGTATATCAAAGAGGTATAAATGAGGAAAATCAGTAAAGAGCAAATATTTCTGTTTAAAGAGCCACATTAGTACAACGCTTGCAACGACTATCATGTAAGTTCGTATATTTTTCTGAATATTAAAAATGTTACTATTACAAAAGTTTACTCCTTGACCCACTGTACTATTTATTATGAAGTTATTTTATTATCACTCTCCATAGCAACATAACATTTTACAAAAAAGTGAATTAAAAATTTACCTATGTACGGCGATTAGGATTAAATTTTTACACTTTCAACTGTCAAAACTAACCTCCAAATGGTACAAATGTGTAAGTGACATCAATCCGCTTTGACAGCTTATTTTATTTATAAACATTAACTTTAGATTTAGTGTTGCCATATGACATAAATGAATTAAGTTATAAAAATCGCAAAAAAATCAAAAATGAAAATTTTTATATATTTTTACGTTTCAAAGATTTTTGAACATCTTGGCATACTTTAGAACTTCGTAAGATTCAAAAATTTCAAAATTTCCAAAATATTTCAAAGTATAAATAAATCAAATTGTTCAAGTAAGTAAATGAAAGAATTTACAAAATCTCAAAAACCCATTTTTTCAGAAGTCTAAAAAAAAATTAAATCTTTTTTAAAAATGTTAATTACTTGTACGGGAAGTTCCAGCAATTTTCCTTAAAAGGCACGATGCCACGCACCACTAGTTCCAAAATAAATAAGCCAGTAGTTTCATTGTCAGTAGATTTCCTTTTCATTACTAGAACTATGTTTAATATTTTTTAATAAAATAATTTTCAGCTCGAGATTGAGGTTGCTCGTCGGTAGAGTTCATTTTTTATTCAAATTTTTGCTCGTCAGTAGAGTTCATTTTTCCAAATTTTAGATTTGTATGTTAATAGAATCTCTGTTGATATTAACTCTTATTTTGATAGTCAGTAGAGTCCCTTTTTTGCTCTTTATACATTTTGCTATTGTTGCCCTTTTTTAATTGTAAAGTCCAATTTTAGTTTGCTCGTCAGTAGAGTCCTTTTTTAATTCTAAAATGTAAAATCAGTTTGCTCGTCAGTAAAGAATAGAATAAGACTTTGCAATTAAAAAAGGACTCTACTGACGAGCTGACTGAATTTGAATTTAAGAAATAAAATAGGACTCTACTGACAAGCAAACTGAAGTTGAATAAAAGTACTCTACTACCGAATAGACTGAATTTGATTTCTAGAATGAGAAAAAGGACTCTACTGACGAGCAAACTGAATAAGAGTTTGCAATTAAAAAAGGACTCTACTGATGAGTAGACTGAATTCGAATTTTAGAATTATAAAAAGGACTCTACTGACGAGCAAACTGATTTAGACTTTGCAATTAAAAAAGGACTCTACTAACGAGCAGACTGAATTTGAATTTAGAAGTAAATAATGACCTTACTGACAAGCAAACTGAAGTTGGACTTTACAATTAAAAAAGAACTCTACTGACAAGCAAATTGAATTTGAATTTTTGTAAAGTAAATTGTAAAAAGACATGAAAAATTATAAAAGGACTTTACTAACGAACAAACTGAATTTAAATTTTAGTATAAGAAAAAGGACTCTACTGCCGAGCAAACTCAATTTTGACTTAAATGAAAAAAGACTACCTACGAGAAAATTGAATTTAGACCTTAAAGTTAAAAAATAACTCTACTAAGGAGCAAAGTTAATTTGTATTTAAATTAAAAATTGACTTAACCAAAGAGAACCCTGAAACTCGTGTAAACGTTACACGTACTATTTTTTATATATAATTATTTGTAGTTGGCCATCACTGACACCAAAATACGTGTATATGTCCTCTCGATAGAGTGATTAATCAAAAAGAATCTTCCGCCGAGATAAGCTGCGTCATCCCAAAAATAATCCAGTGACAGATCTAATTTTATTTCTACGACATTCTTATGTTTTTCCTCAGAACCTCCAAACCTTCAACCGTCAACCCTCCCACAAAAAAAACAAAATAAGAGAAAGAATCTTAAATAAGACTCACCATCCCTTACAAACTGACGAATTAATTCTTCTATTCAGAGCGAATCTTACACAAAAGATAGTTTTTTATTTATAGCCGGGAGGCTATAAAGCTATAAATCACTTTTGCGAGAACTATATCTATTGTGCGAATTTCGACTGTGAAATTAGAAAAAAACATATAAGAAAGTAGTGACCGCATGTGTCGCATAAATCAGACGGTCGTAAATCTTATAGTTGGCCGCCAGATTAAATATACTTAGCATAAAAATCACAGATTCCAGAAAAAAAAATTCAAAAAATTAATTTTTTCGCCCGTTTTCAGAGAGGTTGCCAATTTTTTTTGAGTGTCTACAGGTCAAATTCTCAAGAGTTTAAAAAATGTTTCGGAATCTGTGATTTTTTTGCTCTGCGATACAAAAAAAATACAAATATTCGAATTTTAATTTTAGTTTTCTTCGTAGTATGGAAACGGATCGCAATCAGCTTGTGATAACTAATTTAATACATTTAGATCTATGTACTTCTGCTTGAAATAGTTTGAAGAGACTAATGAGTTTAGTGATAAATCAAAATATATGCACTTTCTCAAAGTATCCGAGATATAATATTATGTAGATTAGTGCTGATCATAACAGGATTCCGTGATCCCGAATAGCGGGATTCCGCACAATTTTTGTTCGGTATTCAATACCGGTATTGACACAATAATTTATATTTAAGTAAGCGAGAAAAAAAATTGGGCACTTTCAAAATTGTCATTTTTTTTAAATTGGCAAAAATGGGAATTTTCCTATGCGTGAAATCTATGATGGGTAAAACTTTTCTAAAAATTAATTGCATCATTCGACAGCAAAAAAATCACTGATAACGATAGTAAAAAGAAATTTTAATTTTTTTGCATTTTTAAAGGGGTCGGTGCTGACTATATATATAGTTAGCACCGAATTTGGCCCCACCTATTTATCTCGAGAACGGAAAGAGCAAAGAAATTTTAGTTTACACCAATCGACAGCAAAAAAATCGTCAAAAAATCAGGTCATATCAGTTTTGCCAATTTCCACCATCGCGGTGCCAAGTATATAGACGTGTACTAAAAGATGATTTGGATGGTTTTCTAGCTTGGAGTGATGGATTGAACTTCTGCTGCTAATTACATCCTTAAAAATTTGTATCCGCACATACATACACACACGTACATACATACATACATACACACACACACACACACACACACACACACATACACACACACCACACACATACATCCATTTTCTCTAAGGTATGCCAAAATGTTCAGAAACCTCTGAAACGAAAAGATATATAAAAATTTTCATTTTCGATTTTTTTTTGCGATTACTATAACTTGCCCTACGGGAAGTTAATAAAAGGAATATTGAGGTCGTCATGAATGATTTTATTACTTACATACCATGTGACCTGCCTTAAGATTTTGGATTGCATCCGTTGCATTAAAACAATGTTGGACATGCTGGCGTAACCCCAAAGCTCTATACCGTAACAATTACATACCGTCAGATATACACTCAATTTTATATATAGACATAAAATCGACCAAATAAACAAATATTGTTAAAGAGTGTAATAGTAAAAAAAACTCTACTGGTAACAAATGGGTAAAGAAAAGGAAACTGGTTAAGACACATTAGAGAAATAGTGTCTTCGACCAGAGTACTAATTACGACAATCAAATGGTGTAAAGGAATCATTCGATGCAATATATTCGTATATGGTGACAACCGGTGGCGATGCATTCTTGCAAATGCCAATGCCGATACCAATATGTCGGGTGCGTAAATTTGTGCGTTGACCTGTAGTACAGTGCGTGTTATCCCACATCCGTTTACGCATCCGTTTCCGTCCTACCGCTCAACCCTTTGTCATCCCTTCTTCCTGTCTTCCTGTTCCTGTTATTGGAATTAAATGAAAACTGTAAATCACCCGCAAGTGTCAATGATGGAAACGTAGAGATACATAGTGTATAGTGTAAATAATATATATATATATATCTATATAATTATAGAATTTTATGATATGAGTGGAACGAATATTAATTGTTTAATATGAACAAAACAGCACTCAGATTTGTTTAACACAACTTTATTTTATGATTACAGACGTTTCGAGACCATGGTGTGTCTCTTCAGTGTAATTTCAAAAAACAGTTACTTATATACTACAATTTTAATGCTAATATTAACAACCATAAGTTTGATTTTGACAATCCCCAAATTTTATTCACGAGAAAGGACTTATTTAAACGGAGCATGGCAGAATCAATGTTAATAGTTCGGACTAAACAAGCATAAATCTAAGAACCGACACAAATATTACATGACACTTATATAAACATCATTAATAATTTATAAAATTTTTTCATTTATCTTATTCTTTTCAATAAATTAATTGTTTTTCATTTTATCGATTTTGTATGCGATAGCACTCCTTTTGTTTACATTATAATGATACCCTCTCTGTCTCCATCTATAAAGCTACTTCAAATTTGTTTAGAATATTCTGTAAGTGTTATACGAGTATGTTTCTTTAGTACTGTGTCAAGCATTGCAAGGAATAGTTGGTGTTTTTGTATACAAAAATTAAATGAAATTTAAATAAATTATTAAAGAATGTGTAGTATATAAGTAACTGTTTTTGAAATTACAAGAAGATGAGACACACCATGGTCTCGAAACGTCTGTAATCATAAAATAAAGTTGTGTTAAACAAATCTGAGTGCTGTTTTGTTCATATTAAAA
>NW_020538224.1:0-14445 GCF_003426905.1 Ctenocephalides felis
ACATATCTAGGAAAAGTTGTGCCTACTGCTATTAATTCATTAGAAAAATTCGCCAAGGTCTCGGAAAGTATATAGAAAACTATTTGCCACGGTACACGCGCCAATGACAAACAGGACTTTAAAAGATTTTTTTCGTTTGTAATGATTTATACGACCGAGTTTCTTTAATTAAAAGAGATCCTACGTTAATGCATTATGTCAACCATATAGGTGCGGAATCGATTATCGAATCGAATCGGTGTATTAGTTGAAAATAACTAGTGCAATAATAAAAGATCTATAAATTCCCAATATTCCCGTTTACAAAAGTTATGTATTTACTTCCCTTATTAAAACCTTCTGATGCTAGTCTCGTATTTTGATAAAAGATGATGATAGTTTTGGTGCTCAAAATAACCCCGCTAAAGAGGCCTACCGAAAGCGGATTAGTTATAAAAATGAATTAATGTTTTTATATTAGTTGCATTACTTAGTTGGTTAATTCCACCTTTCGCTAAACGCAATTAGCAAAATTGATCTGGACTTGTTGTAATATTTAGTACCTATCAATTTCATCTGATTTATTTAATAAATTAATTAGTTAACTTTTCTATTCTATTATTATATTTATTATTATTATTTTTAACTATTTTTTATATAATTTTTATGATTATTATTTCTATTTATTTGTTATTATTATTATTATGGTTGTTTTTTTACTTTACATTATAGATTTGTTTAGATTATGTTCTCACTGTAGCTCATAAAATTACCTACTTTATTTTGATTGATACAAATTTAATAAAAAAAAATAGAAAAAGAAAAACATTTTTTTCAGTGCTCTGATTTTACACGTTAAAAATGACGCAACACCGGCATAAATACAATTTAGGGTCGATTGGGGACGAAAACGCGGGGGTACAAAATCTGAAATTTAGTAGTTTAATATTTAATATCAATTTGCTTATATAGAATTTGTATAGTTTGATTCTGCTCGTTCAATTTCATTTTTTCCGTACTAAAATACCTTAACATTAATTTGAGGGTAATTTCGGGTAAAACGCTGGTTGTAATTTTTATTAAAATTTGAGGGTAATTTCGGGTAAAACGCTGGTTGTAATTTTTATTAAAGTCTGTGATTTTGATGATGATTTTTTTAATGTTTTTTTGACTTCACTGCTAGCTTTTAAATTAAACTTTTTTTTAAATGGCACGTGGTATAATTTTTTTTTATCGGTACAAATTAGTACAAAATAGATACTAAATAATGCAACGGGTTCGGATCGATTTTGCTAATTTGGTCTTGCTAGCTTAAGAGAATAGTAAAATTATTTAAAAATTAATTAAAATTTGTCTTATAGTGATCACATATTTTTTAATAAGAATTGCAAAATTTTAAATACTATTTACTATCATTGATAGTCATTAAATGTATGATGTTGATCCGTTACTCTTAAATTAATAATCTTGAAATGAGAAAATAAAGTTTTCGCAAAAAATTTAAAATTAGCAAACAACAGAGATGATTCAAATTCCAACATCAAATAATTATTGTCATATAAAATTAATGCATACTTATTCAGAATTTTATAGACATAATTATCTTATAAATATATTTTATAGACACATCTTATAACAGCACTTTTTACTCTATTTCAAATCGTTTAAATAAGCATTATATTTTTAAAAAATCAGAACCATATATAGTATCTAAAACTTAAGATGACTATAATTATAAGAAATGTTGTTCATTACTAATTAAATTGTACTGGACGCACGAGTTGTGTGTGCACTCTTCTATTCTTTTCTGTAACTTCATGACAACATTTATTATATTATTATATAGTGTTAGGACTTTAATAGAAAAAAAAAGGATGATGAATGGTCATAATTATTTTCAAAAACTAAAACAGGTACATGACTCAAAAGCTTCGGCAGTACATATATTGAGTTCTCACAGAAATCGTCAATTACCTAGTTTGTATTCCATTTATTTCTGATTTACTTGTTGTTTTATCGCATTCTGATTTACTTGTTGTTTATATTAATAATCTTGTGAATGATCATGATAGAACCTGTCTGATAAATATTATATATATATATATATATATATATATTATATATTATATAGCAGCATGCCCGACCACGCTTTGCTGTAGCTCTTAAAAAAATCATCGGATTGAAATTTGAATCTGATAGACAATCAACGGTTTAATACTGATGATTAAAAATATTAAGTTTACATATTAATATAGGTACCATTTCGTTAGATCAATAAGGTACTATTTACTACTATTGAACAATCAACTAGTTTGCCACAACATAATTATGAAAAATCAGGATTTTAGATTATAGCTTCGTACCTATACCCAACACATTTCTTCAATTCAATTTCAATTTTCAATTCTTCAACCATTTTTAGTACTACAAATGCAAGTTTTTAACAAGATATTTTAATTACAAAGTAACATATATATTCAAATTTGAAAACATTTTAAATTTAAAATAGAAGAAAAAACAAGTTTACGAACATTTCATAAGTGAACGCCGAGAAAATGTGTTTTTACCATCTTTCCGTGGTAATATAGATCAATATACATCGATGGATGATAAGATTATTTATTAAATTCAAGCTCGTATAGAAGCAAAATGTTTGATTGCGGTTAACCAGTATTGTCACGAGTGTAAAAACATGTTTTACCGTGATTGTTGATCCAATAAATGATCAAAAATATTAAAATAAGGTACCTACTGAATATATACGTTACTAAACCTACTTTTGAACATAAAACAAATTGAACAAATCTATTTCCAATTAATTAAAAAAAAAATTGTAAGAATTATGATTATTTATTTATCTTTATTTTCTTTCCTGTAAATCGTTATTATTATCATTACTATTATTTCAATATTATTGCCATTATAATTTCCTTGTAATAGCTTTGTAACTCACAGAATACAATAAATGATATCCTTTTAACCGATGAGATTCCAATAGGACTCACATTGGATTCTGAATGATGTAAAAAAATGAAATAAAAAATTGAAGAAAATTAAATAAAATTGAATTAAATCTAATTTCAGTAAAATGAAATGGATTGACGCGAATTATATTTACATTATTTATTTACTTTTAATTAATCAAATAACTAAAAGTCTTTTTTATTGATTTTTTATGAAATTAAGTTCAAAATTTTGTTTGTTTTTAGTTGATAATTGTAATCCAAATCTTCAGCTAATTTCTGATTTCAGCTAATATTTTACTTTTGAAGAAAATCATTTTCTATTAAACTTTATTATATTTCTTCGTTAATTTTCTTAGAAATACTCGCATTGCAAAATGAACTATAAATGATCTCTTAACTTTATTTTAATCATGTGTTACCGTATTATGAACTAAATTAATTTTAAATATATGTAAAAATCTGTTTTAAACTTGCATTTTCATACAACCTAACAACCAAAAGTGCAAGTTGCAATTCTCGTACTTGCACGTCCACTCATCAACACGAAGCGTTAAAGAATTTGGTCGGGAATTTAGCTCAAGTTTATCGTTACCAACACTTTATTGCAATTCTAGAGTAATAGACATTACTCTAGAATTGTATAACAATAATTTTATTGTTTTAATAGAATGTTTGGTCAATAAATTGAACAAATTCCATAACTCTCAATGTCAAATGAATTCTGAAAACTAGGCCTGAATATAATCCAACGCTTCGATTAATCCATTGCATTATTCGTAATGGTTAGAAATTGAAATCAATCATTTATATTCTTTTATAGATAATATATTTTATGTAATCCACATTTATTTATTATACACTGATACAATTTTATGAATAAACTAGCTGTACCTGTTCACGCTTCGCCGAGTTTTGCTTTCAATTCAAAATTTAAACAAAAATACATATTTGTTACATCTAGTCTACCAGTTTTCTTGTCTTTCAGTCTACTTGTTAACATTACTATCTCTTCTACCTTGCATCTATCTACCAGTTTACCTGTTTATGACTCAACCAATTTACCGGTCCACTAATTTACCTGTCCACCAATATACCTGTCAATCTATTTATAAGTCTACCAATTTACCTATACGCCAATTTATCTGTCCATCAATTTGCATGTCCATCAATTTACCTGCCCGCCAATTTACCTATCAATCTGTTTATCAATCCACCATTTTACCTGTACACCAATTTACCTGTCCACCAATTTACCTATCATCCAGTTTTACATACCTACCTACCTTTCTTTTTACATACTTTTACGTTTTACATACCTACCTACCTACTCTTTCTACCATTTTACATATCCTCTAATTTATCTGTCTACCTGTTTAACTGTCTATGTATGTATCTATCTACCTGTTTAACTATCTGTTTACCTGTTTACCTGTCTGCCAGTTTACCTGTCAACCAGTCTGCTAGTCTACCAATTACCATTTAATTAAAAAAGATAAAATTCTTACAAAATTGGGGTTTGTGGTAGGAGGTTGAAAATTTAGGGTTATATGTGTTTTTCTATATATGCATTATAAAAAAATAAAAATTTTAAAAAAAGTTTTAAGACCACATATTATCACATTTACTTAAACTTGAATTAATTATATTTCATGTATAATAATTTAATAATTAGAATTTGTCCAATGCTAATAATTTATTTTTCAAGATAGTGCAACAATGACGGAAAAAAGTCATAAAAGTTAAGTGAGAATGGGTATAACTTCTGCTTGATATCAGGCAGTACATAGTGGGAATCAAACCAGGAAACTTTGTGATTGCAAAACCAAGATCTCTTACCATATGTGCCTATAAAGCTCTACTTTAGAATCTAAAACGACTTGCTAAATATAAAAAACTACATTTTCTGAATTTATCATAAATATACAAATAATTTTTTTTTTTAGTTCTTCACTTAATATCTGAATTTTAATAAGATTTATTATTGACATTTACATTTTTTTTTGAAAATTTTGTATTATTATCCCAGAAATGGTAGAATCTTTCTATAATGTAGCTGATAAATAAATTAGTGAATTTATAATTGAGCACATTTAGAGAACAATTTATATAGGTTTGAACAACTAATAATAATAATGATTTAACATTTTGGATATTACTACAAATAAAACGAGTTTCAAGTACCAAACGCTAATATTTGCATTTTAAAAAATAATGAAAATAATTTTATTAAATTTAATGCAAAAAATTTTGATAACAATATAAAATTTTATACAAATCTTGATTGTATTTCATTTCCTTTTATTTTAAATTTTTCTTAACTTGATCCCAAAAATGAATTTAATAAACTTATAAAATTTAAATAATAATAGAGTTATAAATACAAATTGTAGAGTTGTAAGATAATGATACGAAATCATTAACAAATATTTCGTACAACCAACCAGAAATAATAATTTAGTTTAATATAATTAAATAATGTAAATTTAATATAATTTAATAAATAAGTAATACAATTAGTTTTGTGGCTTGCACTTGTGATTCTTAGTATTTCATACTGAAGAAAAAACAGTAGAAATTATTTCATTAGATGACATAGAGAATATAAAAAATGCATATTCAATTTTAATATATACAATCTTTGAGTTTTTAAAATAAATAAAATATCATTTATAAGAAAAAAGTCTCTAATGAAGCAAATTATAATTTATTCCTAGTATACTATTAGCAACTTTTGTCCGCATCGTTTAATTCGCAAAACATAAAAAAATTACTCAATCTCAATTATCCAATTGCATTAACTGTATCCATTACATAAAGCTGATAATAAAACAATAACACCGACATTGAAACCGTCGATTAACTGCCCGAGGCAACTATTGAAATGCAACAAAATCAACTATGGCATACATTTACCCAATTATTTTAATCCGCGTTGCTAATTGAACGCACAAATTAAGCAAATGCAATTGAAACAGCTCGCCAATTTGTGCAATGTGAGCATGATTCTGACTTGTGGGCAAAAAGTTTCTGCAAAATGTAAAAATTTAATTTATTCGCTGAATGCGATATTTATGGATAGGTCTGTTGGCGGCACGCGTGCCACGATTTTTACTTCTTGGCAGTTGTCGTTCCACAAGAACAGAATTATGGGGAGTTGTTGTCTGACTACTTACGATTACTGACGTCGACAACTTATACGTATTCAAAATGTAAGCCAACGAAACTTTCAGATGCATGTACAGATCTATTAAATAATTGAACTAATATAAAACTTTGATATCCATGTAATTAATTTATTTTTCAATTTTACTAAACATGCCATTTTATCATAAGTTATCCTGCAAACAATCAATTTTTCTCAAACTTCTTCTTATACTTAAACGTTTTACTTGTACCTTTTTATTTATTGCTAATCAATTTTATACATTATTGACAGCAATCAGAACTTATTTGTTCCATAAGCACGCTGTGATAATTTCTTAATGAAGTGGTTTTGTAAAGTGGCTGCACAAAACGCTATTTTCAGTTGCTATATATTGCTATTTTACACAAGTATAGAAACAAGGTAATCAGTCACCCAAATTCATTAGGAAACTCATTGATAACAGAGAACTATCCAAGAAGATTGAAAAGAAAAGCGCCACTGGATTTAAGCCATCAACTCTCCTGATAAAAAATTGAAATAACTTAATCATTATTTATAGGAAATTATTCAATAAGTAAATAGTTAAAATTATATAATTATCAATAAAATATTGTGAATTTTATATCGAATGAAAAAACAACTACTGAGTTGTTTTTTCCAGCATGCCCTTGTAGTATACAATGTCCCTTTTCGGCCGTCTATTGTAAATTCATCAAATTTATTGAACGTACTTTACTGGACAGTTGTAAATAAAAGAGATAATATATATATATATATATATATATATATATATATATATATATATATTGCTATTTCTATTTTATTTGATAATAGTCAAATAATAGCAAATAATCGATATCGAAAAAGTAATTCTACAAATAAATACTAAAAACTATAAGATCCAGTTTTGAAAAATCAAAGCTACTCCTCTAGTCTATGTCAAGGAACACTGCAAAAAACTAAACAAGTAAATAAAATTCATCTCAGAAATGGGAATTGGACCTTTTTTCTTTGTTATCAATCATTCATTTGAATCATTTGCCTCTTGATTTTGAAAACTTTGAAAAATAATGATTTTTGAGAATTTAAAATTTTTTGAAAAAATGACTTTTTTGAAAAATTTGATTTTTTTATATTTCAATTTTTTTCATACTTTGAATTTTTTATTTTATTTTATTTATTATATTTCGAATTTTTCGTGCTGCGTGGCTGTTTTAGAGGAGAAATATAAAAGCGCGTAAGCGCCGCATAGCAGTTTAACAGATAAACATTGGTACAGAACTCATAGGAATGTAAACAAATTTCATACATACATTTCATTTCATACTATTTTTATTCGATTTCTAAAACTACTAGACCTGCCTTCGCAAAAATTTAAACGGTACTTCATTTTGTCAATACAAATAGAATGCTTTTTGAATTAATAAAATCAGACGCTCCGTTCTCACAAAAACAGAATTACCATTTTTGGCACTTTTTTCCCCGTACCTTTGAAACGGCTAGATCTCCTTATCAATACGAATCGATTTTTTGTTTTTGAGTTATTCAAATCGGTTGAGCAGTGTTCCCGAAATCGTCGACGAAAACTTGTTTCCGCACACAAATACACACACATCCATTTTTTGTGAGGTATGCCAAAATGTTCAAAAATTCTGAAACGTGAAGATATGCAAAAAATTTATTTTCGATTTTTTGCGATTACTATAACTTACCCTAAGGGAAATTAAAAATTAAAAACATCTCTATCAATAAATCAGAACTTTAATCGTTCTATAAACTGTTTTGAACTTTGCCTATATTTAAATAAAGACACTATCAGAGAAGGCAATCTATTCATTGCCCTAACTAACTGAGAAATATTTATTTATTTTTTGAATACTGTTTTAATGTAACTCCACTTTTATAAATTTCAAGTGAAGTTATTTTTACATGGTACATGAAAATATCTATATTTGTAAATGGAAACCGATATTATTACTGCATGATATCACGCTGTCCGAAGTGGAAATCGAATCTAGACCTGACGATTAGAAGAGCTGCTCTTATTACAAGTCAATAAAAGAAAAAAATATACATTGAAAGACAAAACAAAAATTATTATTCTTATGTATACTAGAATCGAGGTCCTCGTTGTTCCAATTCAATTTGTATTGAAAGTGGTATCCAGCTCGTGGTTTGCTTGAACAAAATTGAAAGCATATATGTATCATACATGCATCAGCAGATTAAGAGTAAGAGGTATGTTTTGAGTAAGCACGTTAATTAGTCTCAAATAAGAATGATTTATACTTATTAAGTTATTTATGAAAAAATATGTGATCTAACATATTTTAGGTATCCGATGGAAGAAAAATTATATTAAGTTATGTTATATTTGCTGTATTCTATTTGTTCATTAGAATCAATAGAAGCTGATTCTCTATTCGGCGGAATTAGTAATTAGGCAACAATTAAATTATTCAATTGTGCTTTTGGTTTCAATTATCGTACTAGTTCAGTAATATAACCGTGTAATATTTATATGTGATATTTTTATGATGAATAATATACCTATACTATAAAACTATAAAAGCTATCAATATAAGCTACATAACTTAATTGCGCATATCAAGTCACCTTAAACCTGAATGCTAGAAGTTAAACTATTTGAGAATAAGTTGTAAATTATTGGAGCACATAAATTAACTAACCAACAATGTTCTAGGTAAAAAAAGGTGTGAACTATAATAAATAACAATAAACTGATATATATATATATTTGATATTTGAATTTATGTAACATCGAGCCAATGCTTCGCCCACGATGAGATCTTGCAGAACATTAAAGTTTATGTCGAAATTTATTTCTAGAGTCCGATTAAAATTCGACTTTTCAAATATTATTATAAGATATAAGGTAGAAATAATAAATAAGAATTAATAAATAAGGATTAAAGCTATTTTCACTATCATATTGGAACAGATATTAGAACTTAAAATTTCTATGAGCTGTTGTGATAAACTTTCGCTTTTTAAAAGTCAACCCAACGGTTAGCCTTATACTATTTAATAAATTTCCAGTATTGAAATTTCTCTAATACTAATAATATATTTCTATTTTTAATGCAACTATTGATAAGAAGAACCATTTTCATTTGGTAATATATTCAGATCTATTATTTTTTTTTAGGTCATGTTAAAACGGTTCAATCGATTTTAATAATTCAAAAAACATTTGATTCGTATTAATGAGGAGACGTGCTGATTAGTTTTTTGTAAAGGCAAAAACGGAAACTCAGTTTTTCAGAGAACGGAGCGTCCGACTTTAGTAATTCAAAAAACATTTAACTTGTATTGACAAGATGGAAAACTGATTAAATTTTTGGGAACGCAGGTCTATCGGTGTCGGAGATATAGTAAAAAAAAGTAAAAAATGCCATTTGGCGGTCAAAAATTATCATTAAACATATGCACATCAAATTAAATACGGGAAGTTCCAGTAATTTGACTTAAGGCACGATGCCATGCACCACTAGTTTTTTCAAAAGATTGAGAATATTTGCGTTGTTTGCGTAATAAGTAAAGTACAAGCAACAACACTCACGCAATGCAATTTTATAATCTATTGGAGATATTGCTCCACATACGAGCGATACACAAATACGTCTCTAGTCTCTGGTCTCTACTCTGCAGATTCATAACTAAACCATACCAGCGGGACAGTCACTTAAGAGTTGCTAAACGTCGGAGTGGTGGCCGTTATAAATAAGTTTCTGATTTTATCAGAAATGACCTCCTAAGGACACTTAAGATAGACACTTGGTAATTAGAAATAATGTAATACTCCTTTTCGTTGTTAGTTGTTACCTCGTTCATTCAACGCCGGAACGACCTTGGTAATTGCGGATAAATTGTTATCTATACAGGATTATTAAGAACGCTGATATAATATATTTCACTCGGCAGTAAAACGTGGTGTCTGATGTCTTATGGACTGCATATCATTTAGAAATATTATGAACCAGACAATATATAACTTACCATGGGATACAAGTAATATAAATTACTATTAATTTTATTGATTTGTATTTCATCTGCAGTTTGAACGCTTTATATATTATTTAAATTTTGGGTAACAAAAAAAAAACTAAGGAAAAATTGACTAGGTGTAAGGGGCATTTTGCCTTAAGTATAGTTGCAGAAACCTCCTGACATGTGTATATAATCGACATAATCAATACGAATTGAGATTTAGCAGCTTCTAAAATTGTGACCGCAGAAGTTTTAAATTTGAGGAAGGCCCGAGCTTTGATGATTTTTCATAATTGAAACACTTCTCGTATGCCTATAATATTTTAAAATTTTCTTTGGAACCATTGACTCTATCATTATACATAGTCTCGTCAAAATTGTAAATACGTTTTTTCACTAAATATTAAGCGTCACTATTCCGAACTGGTATCTTTCCAATAGATATTACATTTTTATAATCGGTTCAGATTTTTTTGATAAAAAAAGACAATTTATAAATAGTTCTAAGAAAACAGCTCGGACGATCCGTACAGCAAAACGAGTCCTCGAGAAGGACTTTCATCAAAAAGAATCTAAATTAATGAAATCAGTGTATGACATACATAGGCATATATACTTTTTCCACTTCTGTTCTCAAACGATTCAGAACAACGTAAAAGGTCAAGAAAACAAAATTACCAAGGCAGAACAAACGTCTCGTTCGGACAGTTAATAATAATGCAATATTTAGTAAGTAGACTATATTTATATTAAGGTTTTTTTTTACTCGAAATTTTTCAATAATAAAATTATCAAGAATTTTATAACTAGAATCCTTACAATATTACATTCCTGATTAAATGCGCCAAGTTTTGATGAAACGTTCTAACACACTTTTTTTGAAGAAGGACCTCTCAAAGTGGTCTGGTTTTAAAAACAAATTAATTCATAGTCCAATTGTTGTATTTTTTTATTGTGATCCTAGAAATGTTATTTACGGTTACGGTTCCATAGATTAAATGAATAAAATTAATAAAAGTTAACTATAATAACTAAAAAATGGTCATAATTTCACCTAAACTCTAAGTTGCACTTCAAAGCTCATAATTTTCAAACAACGTGAGATAATTAACTTCCCGTAGGGCAAGTTATAGTAATCGCAAAAAAATCGAAAATGAAAATTTTTATATATCTTTACGTTTCAAAACCTTCTGAACATTTTGGCATACCTTAGAAAAATTTGATGTATGTGTGTGTGTGCGTATGTGGGTGTATGTGTGCGGATACAAATTTCGTCGACGATTTCGGGAACACCGATTTTTTTTTGGGTTCCGTACCAAGATTCTTAATTTTGAAGGTTATTTATATGGTTCAAACAATTTCCTCGACATTTTCGACAGTATGGAATACCCAATTTGTATTATTGAAAAAAACATTCGAATCGTAATCAATCGCAAGGATATTATTATTTTTGAATACGCTCGTCACCCAATATAATAAGTACTAATATATATATACAGTATGTATTCATAATAAATAATCTATTTGAAACAATCATTGATTGAAAGATCCAGCAATTTGCCTTAAGGCACAATACCATGCACCCCACTAGTTTGTTTAAATTTTACTCAAAAACGACCTTTATGTGTCGCATAAAACAAAACTAATTGCTGGTAATTAACTACAAATGTTTAAAGCAAAATAACAAAGTGATCTATCTGTATACAAGTTATTATAAAAGAAATCGAACAAAAAATTTACTTTAGGCTGCTTGAAAACAATCCGGTCTACAGATCATGTTAATGTAGGACACTGACTGAATGCAAACATGGAAACTTATTCTGACCAACATACTTCATCTTCTCTCTTTGAACCCTATCTCAAGTATAGTTCAGCAGTTATGACGACTATCACTACCGTAACCAATAACAGAATCATTGACGCAGGCATATATTTATGTAATTTTTTATTTATTCTGAAAATGCCATCTAATAACTCAAATACTTTAATTAATTTTACGCAACTCAAGTGTACGGTAAGTGACGCTAAAGTATAGCAAATCTTTTTTAGTCGTGTCAATTTCTTGCCTTGCATTTAATTATTTGCATGTAATTAATTTATACCAAACCATTAAATAATATAATTTATTTCGTACACCAAGCTACCGATAACATTTCAATGTCCAATTGCTATATACAAATAGCAATTTACTCGTGCCTCGGTCTCTAACTTATTATTTAACTATATGTATATTCAAAATAGGGCACAGGAGTTCATAACATTCTAAACTGAGATCTATGCTAGAGGAAGTCATACTCTAGTCTATAATCAAAATAACAAATTATACTTTAGCTGCCCAAAGCAAATTGGGAATAAATAGATAATAGTCATAAACAAAGTTTCTAAAATTATATATGTAGACATTGAAGATTATATTGTGAAATATGAGCACACCGTGCTGTAATGGTTAAGAACGTGGGCTAGCACAAATTAGTCCCAGGCTCCATCCCTACCTTGGCCAGCTTGGTATCAAATATTCACTTTAGATTATAAATCTCAAATATAGTAGAAAACGTCTTTAGCGAGCAGTGCTACTATATTTATACACCATATACATATCTAATATGTATATACAGGTAAAAGTGACCATATTTTTTTTAAGTTAAAACTACGCAATTTTTAGTTATGCCAATCACGGGGGATGGGGGTGTTGGCTTTAATAACAATAACAAATGCTATTTAAGGATACATTGAAAAATGAATTTTCAATGAAATGAAATGCCACCATGTTCAGAAGGTTTTGAAACGTAAAGATATATAAAAATTTTCATTTTCGATTTTTTTGCAATTACCATAACTTGCCCTACGGCAAGTTAATGAAAAATATAACTTAACTAAAACAAAATATAAAACTGCAAGGGAAAGGTAAATTCAATACAAGAAAACAAAAGATTTTACAAAAATTCCTTGTTTAAAAAAAATGTTTTGTTAATTATATGTGGAATGCTCGGTAGTAGGCAAATCATCGATTTTTTAGTGTCAGTTGCCCATTTCTACTATTTTTTACACCAGAAATTCTCTAGAAATAATTTAAAATGTAAAATAACGTTTGCCGGTCCAACTAGTATATTTATATACAATGTTCATGTCGAAAAGATACAAAACTATTGACAAATAACATATATGTTTTCCCAATGAGCATTCTGAATAAAACTATTTCATGAACACATTCAGAGCAGTGAAGTGTAGTAGCATAAGAATCTAATAATTCAAGGCAAACTGAAGTGCACATTTGAATATTCAAATAAATCGTTCCAAAGCAATGTAAGTGATTTTAATGCCGTTTTAGAGCGACGTTTCCAGCGAATTAATGGTCAAAATGAATAATAAAAGTAGGATAAGAATTTTCTTTCTGGGCAGGAATATAAGCTTTAATATATACTGAAGTCAGAAAAAAATATATAAAGGTGTCATGACTCATTATGACATGAAAAATTATATATTAAATGTTTTTAAATTAAATAGATAGTGTAAGTATCTAGTATGATGGACCTCTCAAGGGGGGTCCCAGGGGGTGAAGCACGGGCATGGGTAGATCAGCCTTCCAAAGTGAGTGGGGGTTGGTCATACATTATGCGCTTTTGGGCACTCTAATGAGTAAAAAAAAATTATAAAAATTTAACCCTTATCTTTGGATATCAAAATTAATTTTAGAGGTAGTTTTTTTTTAGCAAAGTATTTGATTCTCTGTATTCAAAAATCATATGTGACTTTTTTGGAACTTACAAGTCGACCTGCTCTATATAATATAATATATATATATATATATATATATATATATATATATATTATAGCGGCGTGTGTTTGTATGGATATCTTTTAAATACTTCACATTCACTTGTCTGTGGTCTTGCAAATTCTGACATCAGCTAATTACATAATTTAGTCTAATGATAATCACAATTACTTATTAATTGTATAATTTCACAAAATTGAATTAATACGATAATGGAGTCTCAATTATTGAATGGCAAATACTACTAATTCGAGAAAGTTAAATCATTAAATATCATTAAATAATCTATCATTTAATCAGGAAAAACTAAAATAATCTTTTGCGATCATTTTGCGATTGAGAATTAATCAAAGTGATCTATTTATGATTTTAAATTTATTGCAAAATTTGATTATATAAAACTTTATATGAATATTGAAAATCTTTTCACTATGTAATATTTGGAATGCACTAAAACTTGCACAATCTTTATATCATTAGAATTAATATCAATTTGTAGATTATAGTAAATGGCTGACATTCTAAAGAAACTGTATTCGATTACAATTGAAGCGAAAAAGAAATATAAT
>NW_020538225.1:0-15429 GCF_003426905.1 Ctenocephalides felis
AAAAAAATATATTGATCTAGTTCAAACAAAAAAACGCATTTTGATAAAGTGAATATTGATACAAGTACTATTAAGTATCGAACATACTATTATACTAAAAAAAATCATAAAATTAAAAAAAAATAAAAATAGAAATGGTGAACGACAAAATAATGAATTTACATGGTTCAAATTTAAAACAGCCAAAAAGTTATGGCAAACCTAAAACAAAGGATTTTGTTTGGTATGTTAATATTATGACTGAAAATTAATAATAGCTGATCTGCTTCCAAAAACCCCAAACAATTTATTCAGAACAATTTAATGCACTAAATTTATTATTATTTAACTTAAAAAAAATATCTTATCTTACCTTTATAACAATAAATGAATTAATAGAAAAAATATTTAGTGAAGTAAAAAAAGCACCAAAGTTTTTTTATAATCATCACATTTCGTGTTAAATTCCTTGTATAATCTCACAACTAATTGACATAAATTGAGAATAATTATTTGTACTAAAATGTGTCACATATAGACCTGAGCTCCAATTGAGTTATATTAATTTGTCAGCTGCGCAGTTAGCGTGTTAGCTTATTTTGCTTGAGATGATGATTGCATTTGTTGTGATAAATTTGTTGAAAACAGACGTTCTTAAAGTCAGCCAAAAACTGATGGATGTATAAAAAATAGAAGAAACTCAGTCGATATTGAATGTTGGAACTTGGTAAGAATTTAAAATAACGCCTTAAAATTGTTAGTTTGATGTCATATATTTATCTCCAGATACAAAATGAATAGATGGATACCTATATTTTTGTTGCTATTGGAAGTATTTGCAACTAGTGGTGCTGAAGATTGCGATAAAACCAGATCTATGATGCTATGAGAGATTTGAGAAATAAACTTCAAACCACCAAAGCAAGTAATTATTCCGAAGCTTTTAATTTATATAAATCTATGTTAAGTTATGAAAATGGAGTAGATGTATTGGAATCTCAAATAGAAAGTTGTCCAGAAAAAATCCGAAATCAGTTAAAAGCTGTTTTACAATTAGCTTTTGGTATTGCGACCGAAGATGCAGATCGAATTCAATCAACCATGAAAATTATTGATGATGATCGATTATTGGAAGAATTTGTTGCTTTGCATTATGCAGTAGACTCATACAGTGTAATTAAATTTTTGTTAAATGCTCCATCAGATGAAAGTTTGCGCGTGTACGAAATTCTTACATCTCTCTTGAAGAAAACAGATTTAAACAATACTGAAATCAATACCAATATTGAGGTGATTAATCACATCAATCAGGAATTGAAAACTATGAAAGATGGTAATGGAAGATATAAATATTTTAAAACTTTGTTGCGAGAATTTATAAAAACTGATTTGGTTTTGCAACATGATAATATCGAAAGATTTGTTGAAATCGACAAAGATTTAACCAAAGATGTAATTAACGAACTAATACTGTACCATACTTCGTATCCTATTGAAACTCATGAACAACTAGCATTATTTCCACTACTTTTAATAATTAAATGTCCATCGAACATTAATGTATGGATCGACCATCTGCATATGATGTTTGAAATATTGAAATCAAAAAATGATATGAGTTCCATGCAAGCACTATTTTTATTAAAAGACGTAGATGGTTTAATGAAACTCTTGCCAAACAATAAAGTATTACTAGATATCAGAGCACAAATCCCTGATGTCATGCAAATTATTTTAAATGGAAATGTTTGTGTTAAATCACAAGAAGTGAATAAACCCATAAATATGTATCTGATCAACGCAGATTCAGGTCGTTTGAGTATGGTGAATTTTACACCAAATCCAAATGGCCCTCATACAATCATTACTGGACCAGCAGGAGGATTTAATTTCACTTTAGTTTTGAGTACCAGGAGGGGATTGGATAATATGCTCAAATATTACAGAGTCGAAAGAATATTTGGTAATTTAGGGGTATTGTCCATTCCAGAATTTTGTAATAAAAACAAGGATATTGTCCTTCAAGCTTGTGTATCTGTAGACAAATTGCTGCCAAGTGGATTAACAAAACCCCAAAATTTGGGAGTCATTAAGCAATTAGGACGTAATATTGACAGGATTTTGAAAGATACTTTAGATGAAAGTTGTGAATCGCCAAATACAGCCGTAGAATAAATGTGTATTGTAAATTTTGTACAACCATTAAATTATTATTTTTGAAATAAAATATCATAATATTACTATTAAAGTAAAAGAGTATTAAAGATTTAAAGTTTTTTTTTTTAATTTTCAGAGCTTCATATATAAAAGTTGTTTTTTAGATAAATCAAATATAAGTAATTTTTTATAATGGTAAGTTTATTAATAGCTCGAGGGACACAAACCAAAGTATTCATATGTATATAAAAAATGATTTGTTAACTTATTCTCTGAAAGATTGTATTCTTGGTTCAAAAATATTTAGTATTTTTAATTAAATGTTATTAAGTAATGATACTGCGCTTTAAAATGCCATCTAATGTGTTATAACATCAGATTTATCATCATTTATAGAAATTATTATCATTTATAGAAACACATATACAATATTTATTATTATTTTTTGTAATTTAACATACTAGAATATTATATATTATATATTACTTATATTTTATATTTTAATAATTTTGACATAATAAGCTTCAATTTGATATATAATAATAATAATAATATAATAATGTTAAAATATTGAGTTCGAATAAAAAATAAAACAATTTATTAAAATAAAATGTATATAAAATGTGCTAAATATAAAATAAAATATGCTGTTATATATAGCTATAATTACATATAATAGCAGAATGTATGTACACACACATTTAATCATATACAGACTGTTCCAGAACTCAACTTAAGGTGCTGAAAAAGTTTAGAAACTAGTGGTATATGGCATTGTGCCTTAAGGCAAATTACTGGAACATCCGTACCAAAAATTATTTTTCTATAAAAACATTAATTTTTTTAAAACTTTGATAAAAAGAGATTTTTTAGAAACTTTAGATTTTTGGAAAAAAAACTTTTTTGGAAAAAAAACTTGGATTTTTTAAGGTAAACTTGGATTTGGTAAGGTAACATTTTGGTATATACTCTAAAAAAAATGGATGTATGTATGCATGTGTGTGTTTGAGTGTGTTTGGATAAAATTTTTCGTCTACGATTTCGAGCGCACAAATCAACCTGAATGATTTGAAAGATTCAAAAAACATTCGATTCCTATCGATAAGAAGACGTGCGAATTAGTTTTTGGTGAAGACAGGTTCAGCCGTTTCAAAGATACGGGGCAAAAAGTACCAAAAACGGTAATTTAATTTTTGAGATTAAAATATAAACTAGTGGGGTGCATAGCATCGTGTCTTAAGGCAAATTGCTGAAACTTTCCGTACCAAAAATTATTTTTTTAAAAATGCTAAACATTTTAGAAAAAATTCCTTATCAATACGAATGTTTTTTGAATTATTCAAATCGCTTCATCCGTGTTCCCGAAATCGTCGACGAAAATTTGTATCCGCACACACACACACATACACACGCATACATCCATTTTTTTAAAGTATGCCAAAGTTCAGAAGTTTTGAAACGTAAAGATATATAAAAATTTTCATTTTCTGTTTTTTGCGATTACTATAACTTGCCCTAAGGGAAGTTAAATATATAAGCAAAGTGCTGAATAATCATAGTACATATCACTTATCACTTTTTAGCAAAATATATTTTTATAGAAATATAGAATATAACCGAAAAATTTATAAGTTATTGTTAGTAAATTACAAGTACGCTAAATTAGATAGGAAAGCAACATAATTCTTTTCAAATTTCTATACAAATTTAGAATAATTTATTGTTGCTGTATTAGGTACAAAAGTAAGTATTGTTTATTGTAAATGCTTGTCGATTTTCATTCTGCTAATATTATCTTGGCAGCTAAAGTGTTAGTACGATAATATAATAAATTTGATTGCAGTTTCAGTTAACCTTCGCATTTGTCTCTGTACACTTTGAACTCTGAATTAGATCCGATAACAACTTATTGCTTTATTTCTGCAAATAAGTCTATCTAAAGTAATTGGTCAAATGATATAAGAAGCAAAATTGTTTACAGTCGGTCAGTTGTGATAGAAATTAATCAAGTTGAAGTTGTCAAACGTAAGTGCTTTGTAATAATATCATTTTTAGAAAAGTAATTTCAAATGTGCAATATTTATTACAGTATCATGTTTTAGGTTCAAGATGCTGTTACAAGTTAGCACTTTTGTATTATTAGTTACAGCATTTTCTATAAATGCTGAAGAAACTGCATCATGTGATAAAACTGCTGTATATAATTCTCTGAGGAATATGAGAAAAGATTTTCAATTAGCAAAATCCACAAACCAGTCTGAAGCATTCAATTTATATAATGCAATGACAGCTTTTGAAGAAGCTGGTGACGTTTTTAAATCAACTATTGCTCATTGCCCAGAAAGTGAGAAAAAACAATTCAAAGCATTGTTACAGTTAGTTTTTGGACTGATTGTTGGTGATGGACGAAGGGTAGAACAATCTCTTAAATTGATAGAAGATGAGCAGTTATTAGAAGAGTTTGTTGGCTTATTTTATGCTCTTGACTACTCTACTATTGTGAATTTTATAATTAATGCACCACCAGAAATGAGTTCACCTTTTTCTAAAGCATTTACGAATCTCTTGGAAAGAACTAATTTGAACAATACAGAAATTATACCTAAAGTTGAATTAATTAATTTCTTGAATGAAGGGATGAAAATAACAAGAGATGACAGTACATCATCAAATATCAAAAAAATTCTTAGGCAGGCAATTAAAACTAACTTAATTTTACAACAAGATAATATTGAACAATTATATAAAATGAACGAAGAAATCACTAAAGAGGTTATCAAAGAACTAATAACAATGTATACTTTAGAAAAAATTGAAAGTCATCAACAATTGTCATTGTACCCATTGTTTTTAATTGTAAAATGTTCTTCCAATTCTGATATTTGGATTGATAATTTGAACCTTGTTTTTGAATCACTCAAATCAAATGATAAACTTGATTCTATTCAAACTTTGATGTTATCGAAAGAAGTGGACGGATTACTTGAACACTATCCAGAGAACAAGGTATTGGTTAATATCAAATCAGCAATTCCTGATTCAACAAAGAAGATTTTGCAAGGACATATTTGTGTCCTATCAGAAGACATTAATAAACCTATAAACATATTCCTGATCAAATCAAATCGATTCTCAGTAACGAAATTCGTACCAACTGAAGAAGGTTCGTATTCCTTAATAACTGCATCAGCAAGAAACTTCAATTTTAGTATCATGGTAAATGCCACTGAGGGTTTGCCAGATTTTACTAAATATCACACAGTACAAAAGCAAAAAGGAGATCTTGAAAAATTCACAGAACAAGAATTCTGCAATCATAAAGAAGAAATAGCTTTCCATGGTTGTGTTCCACTGGACAAAGTATTGCCCACTGGAGGATCCAAGGTTTTACATTTAGGATTTGTGAAGCAAGTTACACGTTACACAGATTTAGTTTTAGTAGATTCTTTTGATGAAAGTTGTTCACAAATTGATAACGAAGCTTAAAAGTAAAATTTGTGATTAATTATATAAGTTAAACTATGTTATCCAAATGTTATTAAAAACTATTTAGCCTAAGGATAGAGTAGTTTTCTCGAGTCAGATATATTATGCATAATATTATATAACAAATTATTGTAAATCTTTAAACTGCTTATCAATATTTATTATAATAAATCATTATTTGTTTTTTTAGTGCCAGAATAAATCATACTTTTTAAATTTGTTAAAACAGTTATTATATTGACGCACGTAATTATTTTATAAACAGGTGAAAGTCAAGAGTTCGTTAACATTTCCTTAGACTTTTAGAATGCAAAATTAAACTAGTTGGTATTGGTATTTTGCCTTGAGGCAAGTTACATGAACTTCCCGATATGTGATAATAATCGAATTAATCAATAAAAAATAAATTAATTTATGAGTGATTAAAAGTATCCCGAGTGGATTTACTACACATAATTGAAAACGAACGAACACGTTAACTCGGAGAATTTTCTAAAAGCAAATTTTCACAAATCAATAATTTTTATAATAGAATCAGTTTCAATAGTAGGACTTTAATGGTTTAGTATGTTCATTAGGACCAGTACTCTATCGTTATACCAAGTAAATCGTCTAATTTTAATTTTAAATAATAAAATTTAAGTAAATCGTCTAAATTCAATTCGTTCAAACTTTGTTGATTTTTTAAAATTAAACTACTTGTCGTAAGGCCGTAATATTTCAGTAAGTTCTATAAAACCATGATATGTATGAAAGCCAAGAAAAGTTTCATAAAAATCGACTTAATTTTTTTTTCAACAGTTAATTACAAGAAAACGGCTCGGTAGATTTTTACCTAAAATTAATCAGTATCATTCCCAACTAAAATCTTTTAAACAGTTTTGAGATTTTTAAAATCGATTCGGTAGTATGTGAGCTTAAATGTGGACACAAAGTTTAACACTTTTTTCCAGATTACAAAGAAACAGCTCGGCTCATCGCTGCACAAGACTGAGAAAAGATAATCGACATCAAAATACATCCATTAGCTTTTAAATTTTTGAAATTGGTTCAGTTTTTGAGCAACCGTCGATGAAAGTTCTAATTTTGACAAACGCCAAAGAAACGATACTAATTTTTGCAAACTTTGACGAATTTTTAAAATTAAACGACTTGTCGTGGGACTATAATATTTTTATTTTTATTACTAAAATATATTATATATTTTAATATGATTTATAAGACTATAGTAGCTACCGTCTAAAAAAATCATAAAAATCGTCAAAAAATTTGTTTTTAACACTTTATTACAAAAGAACGGCCCGGCCGATCTTTACCAAAAACTAATCAGGTCAATTCCGAATCAATATCTTTCGAACAGTTTTTGAATTTTCAAAATCAATTTAGAATTTCAGGCTAAAACGTGAACAAAAATTTATTCACTTTTCTGCGATTTACAAAGAAACAACTTGGCCGATCGTCGCACAAAATTGATAAACGCTAGTCCTCATCGAGATACATCGATACATTTTGAGAAAACGTTGATTTACGGCAACAAATCTGTTCACATACACGCATACACACATACCTTTTCCAAATTTGGTCTCATTCAATTCAGAATAGCTTGAAATGTCGAGAAAACATAAAATTAGCGAATTGGATTTTTTGATGAAAACAAATTTCTCCTTCGGGAAGTTAATAAAACAATACGTTCCACCGAATTTTAAGGAAGAAGGAATTTTAGTTATGTAAATTTCTAGTGAAACCAAATTATGTGTGATTTTTTTTAATTACAAATAAATTTGCTATTAAATCAAGTAAGAAGACTGTTTTGATCTTCAAAATATCAAAACAAGAGTTACGTTAATAGAAGGCACCAAATAAATGTGCTCATAAATAAGTACATTTAATTTGTCAATGTATGTTTTTCTTTAAAAAACGCATAATTTTGTAGTCGTACAATCAGAAATAAAATCCTTTTGGAGTTTATGGGGTATTACTATTTAGTAATTTGAGTAATTGCTGCATTCGAAATTTTCTGACATTGGCAAACAAGTTTCTAAATAGTTCTCTAAAAGGTTGTAATAAATATTTTAGTTAAATTAATTTTCTCCAATAATGGTAACAATTAATTTGATGCAGCAATAAGAGGAGAGGTTATTTCTTGTTGAAAGCATATTTTAATCTATAATTTTAAGATATCACCACTACTTAATATCAGCCTGTTTGAGCTGGATATCAAACTTGAAACCTTCTGGTTGAAAGGCCAAAGCTATCACAACTGAGCCACGAAAATCCCTTAAATAGAGACGAGCAGGGCAACTATGAGCAGGTGACATATTGCTGCCATGTTAACACTATTATTGATGTTTGTATTTTATCTGATTATTTTATTACAATAATATTATGTTTACTATTTTGATAATTTTATCACAATAATATTACGTTTTAGTGTTTTGATTCCAATCTTATTCAATATTCTTCGATCTTGAACTCTTATATAACTGATTAGATTCGTAAACATGTCATTAAAATTTTGTCGGACAAAATAAAATTAAATGGAAGAAACATCATTGATATTAAAACCATCAACAAAATATAAAGTGTAACATATACTACATAGATCAGATATAAATTGTGCACACTATTTGAGTTTATATATATTGGCAAGTACAAATAATTAAAAATAACATCACAGGAATGTCATTATTATGTATATTTATTTCTAGAATGTAAAATGAATACCAGTGCAATAATTCTACTTTTACTGGCCTTTTCATCAGTTTCAATTGCGGATGAAGAAAATCAATGTAACAAAAATGTTATATACGATGCATTGTCCGATTTGAATGAAAAAGCTCAAATTGCTTCATCTACAAATAAATCAGAAGCTGCAACTTTATACAACATGGTGTTAAGTTTTGAAGACGTGGGACAAGCCTTTGATACCTTAATCACAAACTGCCCAGAAAATGATAAAAAAGAATTGAAAGTGGTTTTAAATTTAGCATTTTCATTTATGACCAAAAAAGGAGACGAAATACAATCTTTAGTTGAACAAATACATGATGAAAAATTATTAGAAAAGCTCGTGGGTTTATTTTGCGCACTTAATGATAACATAGTATTCAGACTTCTGGTAAATGTACCACCAACAGCAACTATCAGATTTTCCAAGATATTATCCAAACTTCTAAGAGAAACAGATGTCAATAATAAAGAAATTGTAACCAATCTAAAGTTAATCAGAGATCTCAATGAAGCAGCGACAGAAGTTGAAGATAAAATAGTATCAGATTCCATTAAAGGATTGTTGAAGGATGCAATAAAAACAGATTTAATGTTGCAACATGATCATATTGAAAAGTTGTATGAAATCAATCAGGATTTAACCAAGACAATAATACTAGAGCTGATAATGCATTATGTGAATTATACAATCAAAAATCAAGAACAACTGGCTTTGTGTCCATTATTTTTAATAATAAAATGTTCTTCAAACCATGATATATGGATTAAAAATTTAAATCTCATCCTTGAAACTCTGAAGTCAAAAGGAAATTAACTTCTATCCAAACACTATTTTTATTGAAAGATGTTGATAATTTATTGGCAATAACACCGGAACATGAAATGTTATTAAACATCAATCCCAAATTCCCGATGGAATAAAAACTATCTTCTACGGACAAATTTGTGTGAAATCTGAAGCAGTTGACAAACCCATAAATATTTTTATTAATAATCCACGTGGTTTTAGGGTATTAATCTTTAAACCTAAGCCAAATGGAATATATGCTTTAGTTCAAGCCAATTTTGATGGTTTCAATTTCACCTTGATTTCCAATGGAGCAAATGGATTAGAAGATGAGACCTATACTATAGGAGATCTGGAAAGGATTTCGGAGGAAGAATTCTGCAACGTAAAAGATTATGCTATTTTGCATGGATGTGTACCATTTTCTATTATACTATCTGCAGGAAAAGAAAAACCTTTACATTTGGGATTTGTTAAACGAATTATTCGTTATGTAAATTTGATTTTGTTAGACTCTGTAGCTGATACTTGCGGTAATAATAAAAAGTAAATATTATAAAAAATAATTTTAGTTTTTATGTAGTAATATTCTACTATATTCTGTAATCTTTATCTAATCAGTAATAAATATTATTTTCAATGTTTGTTTATAAACCTGAAACTATATGAAATTGAACAAAGTTTAATTCGCAAATGTTCTAATTAATTAAATTCGCAAAAAGTTCTTAATATATAAAAAAA
Organism: Ctenocephalides felis; assembly: GCF_003426905.1. Lineage (NCBI taxonomy): Eukaryota > Metazoa > Arthropoda > Insecta > Siphonaptera > Pulicidae > Ctenocephalides > Ctenocephalides felis. The sequence goes on from NW_020538225.1 coordinate 9,881, forward strand.
CTAACTGTTTTGTTTTAAATAATAAACTGAAAAAATAATTTTAAAATTTAAAATGCTTTCTGACAGTTGGACTATCTTTATTTGATATATTTTTATTATTAGCATTTTATTTTATTAATGCTCGTAAGGAATAATAATTTGCTGAGGTGCAACAACGCAGCTAAAGGCTCTCACTTTCGAAAATATTTTAAATCTTGTTTTAAGTAAAAACTGTAGTTTTGTATATTACTATATATTATTACTAGTTGATATAAGGCTTACCGAGGGGAGTATCAAACAAGGAACCTTGGGTTGTAAGGCCAAAGCTTTTACAACTGGGCCATAAAAAATTGGGCTAAGTAATAATTCTTCGAATGAGCTTATATTTTCTGATTGACTATAATGCAACGCATAATCATCGCATGGAAATCTCAAATGCTTAAAATTACTTACAATTATTTTAAATTATAAAAATATATTTTCTTAATAAATTCAAGAAACAGTTGTGTTATAAAATCAATAACAAAATTAGTTAAGTAGTTTTGTAGAAACACCAAAACACTTTTCCCTTTAAAGATAAAAATGATTGGATTCAAATCACATTTGATCAATTTTAGGGTAAAATAATATGTCTGATCAGAATCCAGCTTCAAATTAGCAATGATAGAATAAATTTAGTTACTCATGTGATAAAGATAATATTAATATTAATATTATATATATATATATATATATATATATATATATATATAGACATTTTCTAATTTCCTTGCGCCCAAAGGCTCAAATGGTTCCAAATTGATAAAATATAATTCTATGAAAGTTTTAGCTTTTAATATTGTGTTTTAGATAGAGCGCAATTCAATCACAGTTTTTTATGGAAATAGCATGAAAATTTTTTCAAAAATTTAGCAGAGCGTTGAATTTTCAATAAAAAATGACACGAATTTTCACTTTTAATTCATTTGTCGCTAAGTTATACCTATTTTTTTTTAATTTTTAAAATTATTTCCATGCTATTTCCATACGAAGTTTCATTGAATTGCGCTCCATCTAAAAGTTAATATTAAGTGCAAAATTTCAGAGAATTGTTTCTTTATCAATTTGAAACCATATGAGCCCTTGGGAGCAAGGAAATTTGAAAATGTCCATATTAAGGACCACTCTATGTATGTATATATATATATATATATATATATATGCGCGTGTGTGAGTGGTATAAATGAAAATTAATCCAAAGAAAACAAATTTGAAGTATGATTCATTTTATTAATCAAGTATTCAAATATGTCTTCAATGTTGATAGTCCAGAGCTATATTTTTAAGAGATAATAGATATCACTACTGCTTGATACCAAGTTGTTTGTAACACAAGATTCTATATCAGAACCGGTTATAAGGTCAATACTACTATTCAAACTCCCATATTTTATTTGGATAAAAAAAATTAATTTGAGGAACGATCTTATTTCTCTAATATTTATTAACGTTTTAATGATTCAATAATTGAACATGAAAATTGACTTGTATAACTAGTTTTAACAAATTTGGGCATGGTAGTAGTGGCAACATGCTCGGCTAGTGTGCCAGAGATATTCAGATCGGGCACTGTTGTAAAATCACAGGCTAGTGTGCCAGAGATATTCAGATCGGGCACTGTTGTAAAACACACACAAATTGATATATTTTAAAAATTGAATCGGAATATTGCATATAGATAAAGTATAAATTGGTAATATAGAAGCAAAACTTTGATAAATAGGAGTTAATAAAGATAGATTATTAAAAATATTTAAAACGAATATGGTGCAGCAGCATTTATATGAGTGGCTAAATCTAACTCTAACAAGAAGTATTTCAGGTTTTTCTCTCTCGGGGTTGTTCTGATGAACTTTGCATGGTGATAGAGTTTTATAGTCAAACCGAACACCTTAAAATATATAGTTCATAGGCCTGTATTTGTTTTAAGGTGTCCGGTTTGACTATAAACTGTTATGTATTTTATCAAATCCCAGAAGAGTAAACCTGGAGTTCTCTTGTAAGTAAGCAAGGTCAACAAAAAAATATATATGTATTTGCAGTGCAAAAACCTCATTTAGTACGTTTCCGATGGCCCTCAATAGTGGATTTGACCATTATTTGGGGCCACTTCAAAATAACTTGTTTATTTACCGTTTTATACGTCTTTACCGTTCGATTGCTCAATACTGAACGCTATATAAACTTTAGACCGTATTCAGTCGAGACAAACGTAAATAAACAAGTACAAAAAAATGGTTAAAAATAATTTATTGTTTAAAATCTATAAATAGTATTCTAATTATTGGCAAAACATGTGCATTAGACATTAATTAGAACAAAGCTGAAGGAGCTTTTCGATCTCCATATATCAAAAATTCTTTATAAATAGGAAAAACAAGGTAATAGAAGGGTAAGTTATATAAATATCTTAATTCAAGAACACAACAAAAAATACTACTTCTTGGAATGTTGCTTATTTTTTTGGTCTCAAGTAAATAATAGTTCATGTGGTAAAATTTTAAAATGATATCAAAAAGTACTCACTCTTAACTTTGTAATACTTAATAGCCATCATGAACGAAAAACATGTAGACTTCCTCTAACTCCAAAAATGTCCTTAGATATAATTCTGAAACAGATATATCTTCGGCATGTCAGAATAAAGCTGTACTGCTTTAATATTTTTTTAAGATTTATAAAAATCAGATTATTATGTTAAACAACACCTACAATAAATATTGTTTCAAAATTGTACTTGTCATGTAATTATGTTTGAAGAACTTCAAGTAATTAAAATTAAATACATCATTGATTGCTTGTTTTTTTTAGTTTTTTGCTGGCTATACAAATTCATTATTTGAACAGTTATAGTATCTGTCTTGCATATAAAAATAACTTCCATTTTAAATAACCTCAAAAACATACAGTAACCACGAATAATACAAATTACTTCAATAAATTGAGTTTCTTACACGTCACAGATTTTTCATTAGCTTTATTATTTGCACTATAATTATTTATGGGGAACGGAATAAAATATGCTTCCGATCCAGACATTTTTTTTATTACCTCAAGATTTGTACTAATATTTAACGAAAAATGAACAATATGCTTCACACTTTCGGAGACGTAAGCACGTATAAAGTCACGCATACAAAGAAGTCTCGCACAAATACGACGACCAATCAAAATCGACACGTATAGAAATGATATTATTGAGAGCGAATGACGAATTATTGGCATTTGACCTTGCCGTAACTCACTTCCGTTGCATTTGTACAGATTTACACCCTAGTCGCGCCTAAAGAAGTTTTACTTCAATAAAACTTATTTTGAGTAAAGTTGCAACAATTTCATTACTATGTGTAAAACGTGTTCTATGAACTATATGTTAAAATTAAAAGTTTTGAAGCTCAAAGACTTCAAAACAAAATTCTAGATTATTCTATATATATTATAAATGATTCTATTCTATTGTGTTAAAATTGGAAGGTACATCGTACATTTTAGGATTAATCAGTTTTTAAAATAGAAAAAACTTCTTCTGCATATTCAAAACTCAGAATTTTCAACTAATAGCTCATTATAATAGTTATTCATTAGTTTCATGAACTATAGTATACAAGTATTATTTTGTAAAAGTATAAAATATTTCAGGTATCAATATGCTTAGGACAATATTCATTTCTACATTATTATTTGCATGTGTTTATGGATATTCTATAAGTTGTGACAGAGCAGGATTAATTGACCTTTCGATAATGTGAGAACTTCTATCCAACAATGGCAAGGTGCACGAGAGCAAAAGACTTCTATCTACATAAAGCAACAGAGGTTTTCCAAAAATCTATCAATCAATATGAAAAACTAGTTGAGGAATGTTCTGATAAAGAAAAACTGATTTTGCTCTTACCAATGCTCATGGGAGTTAGTATCATAGCAGACGACCATCTGAAAGCTGAGCTTTTTCTAAATGCCACAAGTGATGAAGAATATTTGGGTCATGTTGTAGGCTTATTCGTGCTTTAGATTGTAATTATTTATTAAATTTACCAAAAAAATTTGAATCTTCGTCGTCGAGAATACGAATTTATAACGTCATGAGTAGGCTTTTAAGAAAAACTGATTTGAATCATACTGAAATTGACACGAAACTATCTTTTATCAAGCACGTTGATGCTCTAGTTGTGAAAGAAACTGATGAAAATGCTAAACTTGCTTTGGAAAATTTATTACTAAATGCCATTAAAACTGATTTGGTATTACAGCACGATAATATTGATAAATTGTATACAATTAATAAAGACGCAACCAGAAAAGCTATTCACGATCTGATAGATAAATTCATAAATATACCAATTACCAACAATGATGAGCTTTTGTTGTATCCTTATTTGAAATTTTAAAGTGCACTTTGTACCCAGATATTTGGATCGATAATTTGAAAACTACCTTGGACATTTTAAAGAAAAGTGATAAATTGGAATCTGTTTACACTTTAATGCTTCTTATATCACTTGAAGGATTAGAAAATAAAGTTTCTGGATTCAGTAAGATGAGTTGGATCTCCTCAAAGCAGAAATTCCAAATATTGTAAAGAGTGCTTTACAAAGGACATTTTTGCGTGACCTTTGGAAAGAAGAAAACTTGCCAAACAAAAGTTTCTTTACCTAAAAACGGTGATTATGAGGTTGTAAAAGTTGAACCTAGAGATAATGGATCAAAAGCACTGCTCGCTGGCAAAACTGACAAATTCAATTGCAAAGTCATTACTGATGATTATGAACAACCTGAAAAATTCTACAATGGTTTTGGAATTTCTTTCACAAAAGAAGTTGAGAATTTACTGTTTTAGAAAATCATGAATTTTGTGATAAAAGAAAATAGTTTGCACGCTTGTTTACCTTTAAAAGCTGTCGTACCACCTACCAACTTTGGTTTAGAATATGTGGCGTATATAGAAAATTAGCACAGTATTATCTATCACTAGGTGCATGCCATTCTGAATATTGGTAAATCTCTTGCAACAATAAATATGACTATCAAGTATATTGATACATATTTGGATTGCTTCATTTTTGGAAATGGTACCATTACTACGTAGTAATGACAACCATGGTCCTGCAACTGTGAATAAAAAAATTGATTATGTATACTGATCATAATCAACTAATGTACCAAATACCTGAATATGTAATATCATCGTCATCAATCATGATAAGGAATTGTAATAAAATTGTGGAAAAAGCAAAGTATGTAAGAAATAAATAGAATAAAATGTGTTATAATAATATATGTTAAAATCAATATGATAAATTTTCAATGAATAAAGAAAAACGCTATAGTTAAATTATTTAGTTAATAGGATATAAAATAATGTATTAAGTTAGTTGATAAGTTACAAAATAAAAATAAGAATTATGGGTAAATGCTGTAACGAAGTCAATAAAAAAGTTTGTATAATTATTGTAATAAAATAAATGTTTTTATTACATTCACATTATTCTCGGTTCCAAATTTGTTTAAATTTGCCATAATCAAATTATTAA
>NW_020538226.1:0-22233 GCF_003426905.1 Ctenocephalides felis
AAAATCAACGCGAAATCCAAGACAATTTTGTTAAGTATCAAGAATCAAGTTACTCTCAGAGATCAGAGACATGTAGTCTACAGAATACCGGTCTTTTTTCTATTGTTTTTTTTAATAAATACTCCATTTTGCAAATAAATTGTGTTTCCCATATCGGTTTCCCTCATTAAGAATAATTTTGTTTTGTTCCGTATGCAGATTCTCAACGAATGCACACGATTTGTATCTAGCATATCTATCTGCACGCAATTTGCATATTAATCTTCATTTTTTTCCGTTAACGAGAAACCATAATAGGAATATGAATATGAAATATTGATAAATAAAATGAAACGCATGTAGAGATTATAAATAATTAGCTGGGAGCGAGTCGAACTCCTACAGAAAACTAGCTGTAAGTGGAATTCTGTCTTAAGGCAATTAAGGCATCGTGCCTTAAGGCAAATTGCTGGAACTTCCCGTACCAAAAATATTTTTTTTTTAAAAACGATTAACATTTTTGAAAAAAAAAATTACTTTGAAAAAATAAGATTTTTGAGAAACTATAATTTGGACAAAAATTACTTTTTTTTGAAAAAAAATTTTTTTTTAAAAAATTTTTTTTTAAATTTTTTTTTTGTTTTTTTTTTTTGAAAAAAATTTTCTTTATTTTCACATATTGTGGAAGATCTGAACTTTTTTTTCAAAGCAATCGTACTGCTTTAACTGCATAGAGACAAAATATAAAGCGCGTAAGCGCCGCGTCGCTGTCTAACGGGTAAACATTGGTACGGAACCCATAGGAATGTAAACAAAATTCATACTTATTGTTAAAATCTCTATAAAATATCTGATAATTTGATGTGCATATGTCTAATGATCATTTTTGACCGCCAATGGCTCATTTTTTTACTTTTGCCTCCATATCTCCGAAACCGCTAGACCTACCTTTATGAAAATTTTTATCGATTCTTCATCTTGTCAATACAAGTAAAACTTTTTTGAATTATTCAATCGGACGCTCCGTTCTCTTAAAAACTGAGTTACCGTTTTCGGCACTTTTTGCCCCGTATCTTCGGAACGGCTAGACCTGCCTCTGCCAAAAACTAATCAGCACGTCTCCTTATCAATACGAATCGAATGTTTTTTGAATTATTCAAATCGGTTGGATCCGTGTTCCGAAATCGTCGACGAAAAATTTGTATCCGCACATACATACACACACGTACATCATACCACACATACATACATACATACACACACACACACACATACACAACACACCACACACACACCCACATACATCCATTTTTTCTAAGGTAGCCAATGTTCAGAAACCTTTGAAACGTAAAGATATATAAAAATTTTCATTTTCGATTTTTTGCGATTACTATAACTTGCCCTACGGGAAGTTAATAATAGACCACCCAGTCCTTATCTTTGAGTACATGATCGGTTCAGGCTTTGGAGGAAAATATTTGCATCTAATTTAATCGAAATTAAAATATCTTTGAATAACAAGTTTTTCTATTTTCGATCCGAGCTCATTGAAAATAAATTGCTAATTGAATTCATTATCGCAATGTATGGAATTCCTCAAAAACAAAACGTGGATGCGTCACATTTAAAATTATGCCAGTTATAATATTTATAGAATGGCATTTATGTTATTTCATTGTCTAAAAATATCAGACGCACACTGATTATACACAATTGACATTTTTGTTGAAATTATTTAAATAAATTGTCTTTGACAATGATATCTGGATGAATAATTGGAATACATAAATATTTTATGAGAGTTTAAAAATTTCATTATGAATTATGGGTTTTTAGATATGAGAATAATGATGAGAACTTTTTTGAGAATTTACTTCCCGAAGGAGAAGCCAGAAAATCCGACTTGATAAGTTAGTAATGGGCCAAAAATCGAAAATGAAAATTTTTGCATATCTTCACGTTTCAGAAGTTTCTGAACATTTTGGCCAGAAAATCCGACTTGATAATTAACTTTCTGTAGAGTAACTTATAGTAATGGGCCAAAAATCGAAAATGAAAATTTTTGCATATCTTCACGTTTCAGAAGTTTCTGAACATTTTGGCCAGAAAATCCGACTTGATAATTAACTTTCTGTAGAGTAACTTATAGTAATGGGCCAAAAATCGAAAATGAAAATTTTTGCATTTCTTCACGTTTCAGAAGTTTCTGAACATTTTGGCATACCTCAGAAAAAAATGATGTGTGTGTATGTATGTATGGATACAATTTTTCGTCCACGTTTTCGGGCGCACGGATCAACCGATTTGAATGGTTCAAAAAAACATTCGATTCCTATTGATAGGGAGATGTGCTGCTTAGTTTTTGGCAAAGGTATGTCCAGTCGTTTCGGAGATACGGAGCAAAGAGTGCAGAAAATAGATGTCGAGTTTTTGAGAGAACGGAGCATCCTATTTGAATGATTTAAAAAACATTTTACTTGTATTGACGAAATAAAGATTTGATGATTTTTGTTAAGGCGGGTTTAGCGGTTTCGGAGATACAGAGAAAAAAGTAAAAACAAGTTGATATTTGGTGGTCAAAAATGATTATTAGACATATGCACATCATTAACAGATATTTGATAAAATTTTCAAAATGAGTACTAATTTTGTTGGGTTCCGTACCAAGATTGTTAATTTTTGAAGTTTACTGTTCAAAGGTTTACGGTTCAAGCAATTTGCAAAATTTTCAGATTTTGTTTTAATTTTCAAAAATATTCAAAGTTTTATACTTCAAATATGAATTTTAAGTTTACAATTCAGTTTGAAAATGTATATATTTCAAATGCGTTTTCTTTATATATCCTTAGATGAATTCATTCGGCATCTCTTGCTAATGTAAACATTCTCAAGTGCTTTGAGCGATAAGATCGTCACTGTATATTTTATGAACGATGAAATATATAGTGATTATAATTATCTACTAGAAAATGTTTAAAACAATGGTTATTATAATAATTTTTGATTACTGATTTTTTTCTTCGAATATTTAATTCTGGTACTTGCCTTAAGGCTAAATGCTACTTTCAATTAGTTTATTTTTTTAACCTATTGATTGATAGGTGGAATGTCTACTGTTAAGACTACTAGTAAGTGATAGTATATTGTCTATAATATAGTTTTATTTTATAATTTCACAAAATATTCCCATCGTACTTCTATCATGGTAAGTGATACATATAATTATGATGGCAATTTGAAAATTCTAAAACTGGGGAATGGAGTGAAAAAATAAAATTCGCACAACATAGTCAACAATGCCATCCGTTATATACGAAAACGGATGACGGGGGTCATTAAAGTCGTTAAGACAACGGACGATGCATAAAACTTTAAGAGAACTCGCTTTTCTACATATAATAATAATAGTAACTGAAACTTCGGAATTCCGAAAATAACTGAAAATGTGGATTCAAATCGTAGGTCTAACAAGGACTTGAAATTGCAATATATACTGGGTGTCCCAGAACTCAACGTCAAAACGAAACGGGGTGATCAAGAAAAAAGTTGCTCACGAAATCCATGGTTGCACGAAAGCAAAATACAGATTCAAATCGTATTCTTAACAAGGACTTGAAATTTCAATATATACAGGGTATCCCAGAACTCAACGTCAAGTCGAAACTTGGTGATTGTACAGATTAAGAAAAAAAATTGAACACGAAATCCATCTTTGCACGAAGGCAAAATATAGATTCGAACTGTAGGCCTAACAAGGATTTGAAATTTCAATATATACAGGGTGTCCCAGAACTCAACGTCAAGTCGAAACGGAGTGTTTGTACTGATCAAGAAAAAAATTATCATGAAATCCATTTTTGCACGAAAGCAAAATATTTTTTTATAATTTATTTTTGTTAATCAAGACTTCAATGTCTTATTTACAAAAAAGCAAAATATGGGTTCAAATCTTTGGCTTAACAAGGACTTAAAATTTCAATATATACAGGGAGTCCTAGAACTCAACGTCAAGTCGAAACTGGGTGATTGTACTGATCAAGAAAAAAATAGAAAACAAAAACTAGTGGTGCATGGAAATTGCTGGAACTTCCCGTACCGTAATTCAAAATTTTACAAGCTCTGAAAAAAGAATTAGATTTTCTGAGAATTTTGATTTTTTTCGAACATTTTTGAAAAATTTGAACATTGGAAAAATGGAAAAATACCCCTTTTGAAAATTATATATATATTTTTTGAAAATTTAAAATTTCATTTTTCAATTTAAAATTTTTGAAAATGCTATTATATTTTCTGATAATTTAGAATTTTTTTGAAAACTTTTGAAATTTATTGACTTTTTTTAAAAATTTTGAATTTTTTTTATACTCATTTATATGGTATGAAATATACTGTCAAAATCTGCTTTTCTACCGCCAACTTTTTTTGCTGAATCTCCGAAGCCGCTGGACCCGCCTTTGCAAAAATTCAATCAAGTCTCTCATTCGTCAATAAAAATGAAATGTTTGTTTGAATCATTCAAATCGGATGCTCCGTTCTCTCACAAACTGAATTACCATTTTTGCACTCTTTGCTTCGTATCTCCGAAACGGCTGAACCTGCCTTTGCTAAAAACTAATCAGCACATATCTCTATCAATAGGAATCGAATGCTTTTTGACTCATTCAAATCGGTTGATCGGCGTTCTCGAAATCGTCGACGAAAAATTACCGCAGATACATACTCACACATTCACATCCATCTGAAAATGTTCAGAAATCTTGAAGCGTAAAGATCTGGAAAAATTTCTATGTAGTTTGTAAATTAGTTCCATTTTGCAATCATGATCAAATACGCGAACTCTTGATTAATTTTGGCAAGGCCATGAGTATGTATTTTTAAAAGACATTTTTAAAAGTGGAACAATTGCAAAAATTTTCAACTAGTTTTAGTACATTTTATCTGTGCTCTATTTTCCTTCTAGCTGTTCTTCATACATAGTTCATTAAGTTACTGGCAGTACTCGTTTTTGTTACCAAGAACTTGCCTACTTGCAAGTAGAAGAAGTTTTAAGAGTCAAAAGCTAATGCCTATGCCCTCTTTATTACCACTATTGTGCTCCTTATACAATATTTGTATTACACAAAACCGGATCAGTTTACAATGCAATAGGAATAGACTGAGCTCTGGGGAACGGATTATTTAAAAAAATTGAGTAGAAATATTTAGACACAAATCAAGGACTTATTAACGTCCCGAAGGAGGAAGGAGTTAGTAGATTTCTCCAGAAAATCTGATTTCAAAATTGCGCCATCAGAGTGAAAAAATAGTGTTTTCCCGAGTAGTCTGTCTACTGGTTCTTCTATTAATAGAGTATTCTGTGTATCGGAGACAACAAATGTACTTTATAGTTCTACTCGATCTTTTCTTATTTTCTTGGTTTCCTATCTGCTTCAGAGTCGACTTAACCGTTATTCCTCACAATGGTATAGTTCACATAAATAAAAGTCAATTCTAGATGTCTGTCTATTTATCCGACTGTCTATTCATTTAACGATACTCTACAACTACATCGAAGTTGGGTTGGAAATCTAGAAAATACCTAGATGTAAGTGGCATTTTTCCTCAGAACAAATTGACATAGGATTTAACTAATAAGATTTCAATATATGTTACAAAATATTTTAATCGTATATTATATATCTTTTTATATTAAAAAATGGGAGTAAAGTAAAAACCATCACAAACTCAAAGGGTGTAAATATAAACCATACTCGTTCTAGTGGATTCAATTTTGCACAAATTGTTTCAATTATAATTTACAATTTTCATACTGTGATTAATTACAGAATGTATTCCAGTTGAATGGAAATTATTGTACGAGATAAATATTAAATTATAACTTTCTAATATGAGTCAATAAATTCTAAGAATGGATTCGAATGTTCTTTGAACTTTTCGTCATTAATTCGCAATAAATATACGTGTTGGTAATTTTTAAGAATTCAGTATTTCTTTAAATTATATAGTATTCATTAGTTATACTAATGGGCCAAAAATCCAAAATCAAAATTTTTGCATATCTTCACGTTTCAGAGGTTTCTGAACATTTTGGCATACCTCAGGAAAAATGGATGTGTGTGTGTGTGAAGACAATTTTTTGTCAACGATTTCGGGCGCATGGATGAACCGATTTGAATGGTTTAAAAAACATTCGATTCCTATTCATAGGGAGATGTGCTGATTAGTTTTTGGCAAAGGCAGGTCCAGCCGTTACGGAGATACGGAGCAAAGAGTGCAGAAAATAGAAATCGTGGTTTTGAGAGAACGGAGCATCGGATTTGAATGATACAAAAAACATCAATTTGTAATAATGAGGAGAAGTTGTGTTTAGTTTTTGGTAAAGGCAGGCCTAGCCGTTTTGGAGATACAGAGGTAAAAGTGCAAAAAAAGGCAGTTTTTGAGAGAAATAAGCGTCCGATTTGAATGATTCAAAGAACTTTCTGCTTGTTTTGACAAAATAAATGTTTTTGAAAAAAAAAATTGTCATTTCAATTTTTTTTTTCTTAATTTTTTTTGTATATCGAAAATAATTCAGATTTCAATTCGAATTCAGGCTAAAGTTCTAAAGCTCACTTATATACTTCAAATAAATAATTTTAACTTTGTACATAATTCAGTTTATATAATTCTTATAAATATTCGACAATGTTACAGTATTTATAATAGAAGAGTATAGAAGTCCCATTTCCATCCTATTACTTCTTTTACCAGAAATTTTGCATCTTCATTTACCACGATGCCATACACCACTAGTTCTATTTTAAATTTGGGTAATGAATGAACTTTTGGATAATAGATTGATTTATTAGTTTATTTAGGGATTTCTAAGGTATCATTGTCGAAATTATAAGGAAGTTCAATACGGTACCACCAATTATCGACATATTGGTACTGTAAGAATTGTTGCTAATTATTTGACATTGTTTTTCCAATTAGCACCTTAAATGTTAATGAAATTCTGTTTATTTGAAGATCGCACGTGGAAAATTTTCACACTGATTCATCGGATCAGAATTTGCAGAATTTAAAAAATATTAAAAATAAATCAAGCTTGATCGAGAAGGAATTTGTAAATTGATTGAATAACTTGTAAGTGTAAGTGACAAAATGCCAATTTAAGTTTATATTTCTTAATTATTAATTAGATGGTTGGCTTAATTGTCGATATGTAGAACAAAAATAGAAAATGCTATTATTATTGTATCAAAGTGGACCGTTTATTGCTCTATTTCTCATGGTTGTAAATTAAAGAGCAATGCTTTCCAAATAAAATAAATACACCGATAAGGTAAACATATAATTCCTGAAGGAAAAGAAAAATATGTGGACTTAATTTTATTTAGATTTTTTTAGAACAATTTAGAACAAATTGGTTCATATTGATTTATAAATAAATAGAAAAAATAAAATTTTAATAACGTAGATTAAAAATAATGATAAGTAAGACGAAACATAGATACATTTAAATTTAAATTTTATAATTTAAACGGTGAATATTTTAGCAATACGTTCTTTTCGTAGCACAAGGCAATAAAAAAGATAAATATTTTTGGAGATTTTTTATTATTTCATAAGTTTCCTAATTTAGACAAATAAAGGAAATTCACATACTAAATACTAAATGTGCCAAAAACATAAATACTATAAATGAATATACATTTAAAAATGTATATTAAATGTTGGTTTGATACTTCTGAAAGGAATTAAACAAATAATAAATTATACGTACTGATAAAAAATTGTAAAAAAAATAGTTTTTATTCTTTTTTTTTTGAGATTCTATTACTTTATTGGCTAAATTCTAATGATTTAATAAATTAGAAATATTATTAGTAAAATCTATAAAATTATGTTATTATTTTGACTTAATATTGCGTTTAATTTTTTGATAATTGGTATAATAAATTTTAATCTGTTATTGCATATTTACAGTGCAATAAAAATAGTTTATATTCAGCAAAATAATAATGAGTCATATTTATATATAATTTTTTATTTCAATAATAATTTCTGCAATCAAGGTGATAAAATTTATTTAATCGAATATTTATTTTGTGTATAATGAGCAACTATTATATAATGCAAAAATATTTTTATCGCTCTTAAATCACTATTAAAATAATTCGGATTTCAATTTTAATTCTAGCTAAAGTTCTAAACATCACTTACATACTTCAAATAAATAATTTTAACTTTGCAATTCAGTTTATGTAATTCTTATGAATATTTGATAATGGGTTTCATTTTAAATCCGATTGATTCGTTGTTCAATTCATAAGCTCTCTTATATTTCGTCTATAAAATACGAATAGAGAATGTTACAGTATTCACAATAATCTATTTGAAAGCTTTTAATGTTTCTCAAATATTTCTTTACGGTACGGGAAGTTCCAGCAATTTGCCTTAAGACAAAATACCACTACGCCTAGTCATTTTATACCGTCAATGCTTCAAAATATTCCGAACGATAGAATAATTGAAAAAATTAAATAAATGATTTTTTAAGAGAAAAGAGAACAGAATCTTAAAAATCAAAACATATTTAATTATTAAATTTTTACCACAAATATTTCTATATTATTAAACTGTCAGAAAATATAATTTTGTGCCATCAGGCAACCCTAAAGGATCAATAGTATATTTTACTCAATATGGCAACACTAAATTTGGGATCATTTTTAGACAGGAGCAACACTATAGTAGTATTTACTTAATAAAACCAAATATTAACGAAAAATAAATTAAATATAATTCAAAATTTTGATTTGAGAAATTTGAACTAACTATGAAGAGTACACTGGACTAACTTATAATAAGAGCAAGTTTAAATCAACAACATTTATTCGTTTAAAATTCATTCACAATCTTTGCACATTCTAACCCTATATGGGTGTAATTATATCTATTTCTTCTGGAGGGATATTACCTTCAAAGTTCAGTCATGTCTGTATCTACCCTATCATGCCCTACCCTACTTAACAAACACATATACACCACTAGTTTATTTAAATAATTATCATTAAAATATATATAATATATATATATATATAATATATATATTATATATGATGCTCTTCTCTTTCTCCTATAAAGATTCCAGAACAAAAATTCTTCTTTTACCTCATTACCATTGTATGACTTCTTTTACCAGATATTTTGCAAATCTTATTTAAAACTTTAAAACTGTAAATCTTACAGTTAACTACACATTTTTTTCCATATTTTTTTCATATTTTTTCTGATCTTGGTTCAGTTATTCGCAGTATTTCTTTCCCCTTGTCGACAGGAATCCCAAGGAGTTGCGTATTATTATAGAGAATAAAAACCTGACGAAGCCGCTGCTCTCTCGGCCGGAACGTTTGTAAGAAATCTATTTCCGTTTTGTTTCTCATCAGAGAGGTCGCTCGGTCGGTCGATGATAATTATACAAGTGTAATTTGTCAGGGAGTTTAGAAATAAAGGAGATTTTTTATAAATAGAAATAGAGAATTTCTGCCATCTCTTTTTCTATTTATTAAAAATAATAATAACAGAAACTGTTGTTTCTGTATCGATAGATTTTTTTTCAAAGTAATGGAAATAGAGTTTTGACCAAGTTACTTTAACTAGTGGTGTATGCATCGTGCCTTAAGGCATATTGCTAGAACTTCCCGTACAAGAATTATATATTCGAAGGAAAAAAATCAGTAATCAATACAATTGATCAATGCTTTACAGCAATTGTTTTATACACTTTCAAATAGATAATTATAATTACTATATATTTTATCGTTCATAAAATATACAGGAACGATCTTATCTCTCAAAACACTTGAAAATGTTTACATTAACAAGAGGTGACGAATGAATCCATCTGAGGATATATTCCTTACGATTAGAATAACACATTTTGAAACTGACTTGTAACTTTAAAATTGCATATTTGAAGTATAAAACTTTGTATATTTTTGAAAATGTTGACATTTTTTTCGGAAAATTTTGAAATTTGCTTGAACCGTATAAGTAAACTTTAAGAATTAAAAATCTTGTCGAGGAACCCAAAAAAATTGTCACAAAAAATTAGTACTCATTTTTAAAATCTTCATCAATTATCTGATAGTTTGATGTGCATACGTCTAATGTTCATTTTTGACCACCAAATATCATTTTTTTCAAATTTTTTCTCTATATCTCCGAAACCGCTAGACGTGCCTTACCAAAAATTTAATCAATTATTCACTTCATTCAAATCGTTCTTCTAGAAACTAAGTTACCGTTTTTATACTTTTTGCCCCGTATCTTCGAAACGGCTTGACCTGCCTTTGCCAAAAACTAATCAGCACGTTTCCTTATCTATAGGAATCGAATGTTTTTTTGAATTATTTAAATCGATTGATTTGTGCGCCCGAAATCGTGGACGAAAAATTGTATCCAATCATACATACATACTACACACACGCACACACACTTGCATCCATTTTTTCTGAGGTATGCCAAAATGTCCAGAAACCTTTGAAACGTAAAGATATGCAAAAATTTTCATTTTCGATTTTTGATTTTTTTGCGATTACTATAACTTACCCTACTGGAAGTTGAAAGTAGAGATCTTTTACTATCTCTATTTCTATTTATTAAAAATAGTAATAACAGAAACTTGTTTTTGTATCGAAAGATTTTTTTTTAAAGTAATGGAAATAGAGTTTTGACAAAATTAGTCTTGCATTAAAAAAATATTAGAATTTCAAAGCGCAATTATTATTTTTGTGAAAGAAAATTTATTGCTCTTATAACGAATAATAAATCTCTTATTACTCGTTTATTGTCTCTAATTACACTCTCTACAATATTCATCTCTATATGTTACTCATAGATTTTTGTTATTCTATTCATATGTTATTCTGATTAAGTTAACATTGTCTATAATTAATCACTACCAATAATTAATATCAATCAATCAATAATATTATGAGACAAAATATTGAGTAAAATAATAACGTTTTACCTTGTTTTAGTGTTTTTCGCACTACCCAAATCCATCGTTCTTTAAAGAACTGATTAACTTACTATAATACTTTAAACATTTATTTTTTATATAAATGGCCGATTTAAATTGGAATTTATCGATAGCTGCCGCGAATTCGAAGTTGCGATATATCAAAAAAACTCAGAATTTTGAGATCTTCTAACGATGTATAATACTTTATATGTTTCTTTACAGAAATATCTAAACCGTAAGATCACTAGAAGATCACTAGGATCACTAGATGGACCTCCCGTTATTCATAGTTTAGTGAAAACATATTTGTGATTTAGTTGAAAATATATTTTATATGCGTATATTTAGTACTAACTCCATTTATTCAAATTAATCTAGTTTATCTTCTCTTATATCATATATTTATATAAATTTTATCTAGAATTAAACCCAGTGGTGTATTTACATACTACAGTTAGTGGCGCCTCTATGGAGTGGGAAAACAATTAAAATTGAAGTAATGACAAAACAACTGTGTTTGCGATCTGGTTTGTGAAATTCATCCACTTTCGCATCCGCATTTCAGCTCATCGTTTTATTTCTACTAACCAGTTAGCTAGTTTATGAAAATCGTTTAATTTAATGTTTTTTTTTTGATTTCTCTCCTCCTGAGTAGAGATGCTTTTTGATTCTTTTGTTTTGAAAGAAATGACTCACACGACCTGTTATCTTATGCATGCAAATCGACGACACCGACAGGCACAGTTAGATCTCTTCATAGAAATATACAAATACATAGTCTTAATACTCTTATACTTATTTATTCTTATACTATATATATTCATATGATTATAATATACATATTTATAAATGCCTGTGCATGCGTATAATTCTTTGAAACTAGCCATTCATGTTTTCATGATATGAAAAGTTATTGCTATTTTAATAATTAAATCAAATATGTTTAATATTTTTATTTTTTAAACTCTTTGGCAGTCAGAAATTCATATGAACTTTCTATGATTATTTATAGGACAAATATCTAATAATAAGAATAATTCTAATGCGTTCTTAAAAGTAATAGGCACCAGCAAAAATCATGTTATTTTCAGGTTTTTATTTTAATTAGGATATTTTATCACAAACATTTTATTAGGATCACAATCAAAAATAATAACACAATTCCCCAAAATTTCAAGACTTTTTGTTGAACTATGACTTTAAAATTTTCAAAATCGGTCTACTTTGGAGAGGTAGGCTCTTCTTTAAAAAAGTACTAAAGTGTATTGGCAAGTTTCATAAAAGTTGGCCAATTTAATCAAAATTGTAAAATCGTAAAATACTTCATTGTTTAATAATCAAAATTTTGAGTAAAAAAAAATATAAAGCTAAAAATGACATGATTTTGATGGTGCATTTTAGTCACATTCAATTCAATGTGTTAGTCGTTATGTGTTATTTTCGGGTTTTTTATTTTTACTAGGATTTTTTCAAAATTATCAAATATTTTACT
Organism: Ctenocephalides felis; assembly: GCF_003426905.1. Classification (NCBI taxonomy): domain Eukaryota; kingdom Metazoa; phylum Arthropoda; class Insecta; order Siphonaptera; family Pulicidae; genus Ctenocephalides; species Ctenocephalides felis. The sequence continues at coordinate 12,486 of NW_020538226.1, forward strand.
GTTTCACAACCCTGATTAAATGCGCCAATTTTTGATGAAATTAGCTAGCACACTTCAGTACATTTTTTTTAAAAAGAAGGCCTCTCAAATCGACTCATTTTTTAATTTTAGATTCATAGTTCATCAAAAAGTCATAGATTCTTGAAAATTTGAGGCAATTGCATCATTATTTTTTATTGTCCGGAAATGTTATCGCGGTTATGTTCTAATGTTTAAATAAAAATTTATAAATTAACCAAATAAACGAAAAATGGTTACAATTATATCAAAGTTCTAGATTGCACTTAAAAGCTCATAATTTCCAAACAATGTGAGGAGCGCTCATGAATCACGTGATCGATTTTTTTAATGATTTTTGGACCTTATCTCCTCCTGATAATCAAAATTACCCATCTCCCCCCAACAAACGTTACATGCATTTTTAGATACCAGAAAAATGAATTTTTTTTTTTGAAATTTTATTTGAAAATGTTTGAATTTTTTTTATAAAAGGCAAAGGCAGGTCAGGCAAAAAATAAATACACGTGATATTTTACCATACCCCTTCGTCCTCCACGTGATATTTTGTGATTTTTTGACAAACCTCCCCTTCCCCTAAAAACCTCACGTGATCAATGGATGCCCCCTGAGATATTTTTTTCTACTTTTTTTCACTATAGTTACCCAGTTTCGGCTTGATGTTGAGTTCTGGGACACCCTGCATAACATAACTGTTATAGTTTTAAAAATAATTACTCATTTCAAAGTTCTTTCTGCGTTTACTTATTTCGAAACTAGGTTTAATTAAATTATTATTAATACTTTCAGTTTATATATACTACTGATTTTTATTATTAAGTCAGTTTCCATAAATAATATTTATAATCGCGATTTCAATCTAAAAACTTCCAATGCCATCGATAAATAATTTTTATTATCGATATCGAATTAGAATTTGCGACGTTCGAATTATGTGGCGATATCAGATTTGAAAATATTTTTAATTTGAAATCTGAAAACAAAAAATAACTTGCGCTTTCGAATAGCATTATTGGAATTATTTTTCTGAAATTGATAATCAATTTTTTTGTATATCAAATGGAAATAGGAAAATAATAGTGAAGTGTTTAAATTTAATTAAACTAAATATTTTTAAATTTTAATTTAATTAAATATTTATTTAATAACTGGGAGTCTGAAAACAACGTTATTTCGAAATAACTCGCGCTTCTAAAAAACATAAATGAATTATTTTTTTGAAATTAAATTTTATTATTTTATTTTGCACATTGAATAAAAAAAGTTAAGAAAAATTAATAACTAGGTGTACCACAATTATTTAAAAAAAATCAATTTTTCGTGTTATTCACTTTCTGATATTTTTTTTATTATTTCACTTTATTTCAGCAATCAGAAATACAAAAATAATTTCTATGAGCTAAACTATAGTAATAAGTATGATATTATATAAGATAATCCAGTGATATATCTTACTTAGTTTACATAAAATAATATTAATGTTTTTTGGAAAGATCAGATAATAATTACTCATTTATTTATAATAATTCAGTGAATGGAAAAGAAGTCAAATTTAAATTAGTTAAGAAGTATCATTTAAAATCATCATATTACATCTTTACGGTGATTTTTTCTATTTCTACGACTTGCCTAAAGGCCACTAAATACCTTGATTTCTCTTTTCATTTTAATATTTAAACTATCTAATGTTGTAATCCACTCAGAACAATAAACCTATGTAGATAATTAAAATAATCACTTAATTGCAACACTTGTTGAAATTTTAGATAAATTTCAACTTTACGGTTCCGCTGGATAACCTGAATTTCACTCGAGTAAGAATATTTAAAATAATATTCTATGATAAAGATAAATAAAATATTACGCCATGACTTTGATGTTTTTCAGATTATTGTTTAATTTGACTCGAACGAATCGAAAATTGTTTATTGCTGATAATAATTAAAGTTATAATAAAGTAAAGATAGAATAATAATGGAAAACAGTTTTTACCCGGAATGATTGCACCAATAAAAAAATCATCGATATTACAGAAATTGTAATAATAAATACATTGCATTAAGTTTGGAGAACACTTTTGGGTTGCCATCTCTATGTCACGCATTAAACAAAGTCCATATAAAGTTTTGTTGAATCTTTATGTTTCAAAAAATATATACCCAACTAAAATTGTATTAAATCTTTATCATTTATACAAGTATATTTTACCAAAATCGTTTTTTGATTCTAAAATAATCATCTAAAATAAATTCCGTCATCGCTCATTTATTTTATCGTCGTACATTTTCGGCCTTCGGTGTGTGATTTTCATTTGTGTTTTTGTCCCGGCGGAAGGCCATTGAAGAAGATGCGACTAGAATATTTAATAAAGAACAATTTAATTTCAATGTTTCTCGACATTCCTGCAGAATCTATGTGAAATTGACAGTCAAGTACCAGAAATATGAAAATAGATTGATATGAAGTGAAAGAAATTTCGTAATAAGTAAAAAAAATAATTTAAATCTGTTACTTTATTGATTAAGGCGACACTCATATCGAGCCTTAATGGTTACTTACAGCTAGAGTTTAAGGATGTATTTTAGTCTAGAAATTTAAGAAATAGTTTCTTGGATATTTGCAACATTAGGGCGCAGCCATTAATCACGTGATCGATTTTTATATTATTTTTTAAGAATTTGCGGACCCCTTCGTCTTGGTGATGAATGGTGATATTCAAAATTACTCCCCTTTCCTCTCCAAGCATTACGTGTACTTTTAGTTACGAGAAAAAATTGTAAAATTTTTGTTTTTTTTTAATCAGGTAAAATAAATACACATGATATATTACTATACCTCTCCTTCTCCACGTGATATTTTGTGATTTTGTCATGAATTGAAGCAAGAAGAGTTTAGAAGATCAAATAAGAACTATAGTAGAAAATAGTAAGAAATGTTTAGAAGATGAAATAAGAAGATAGTAAAAGAATGAGAAAGAAGAATGAAGATGAGTTAAGAAGTATAGAAAAAAGGATTATATGAAAAAGATAGTCTGAAATGAAATGAAGATTGTATAGGACATATGATTGTATAGAATAATGTAGGTGGCTAAATGCTCAAGTAAGCGAAGCCAATAAAATAGAAAAAAAAAATATGAAATTCATATATGTACACTAGAGAATATAAACACTACAGCAAAAAACAAATTACATAAGAAAATTATAAAATTATATATATATATATATATATATATATTATATAATTTATTTAATACTTTAAAATTAATTTGTTACTAATTTTATATTGCTTTATAAATCTAGTAGTATTTGTTCGTAATTTACGGCGTGAATCATCAACCTTCGATAGCTCAGTTGGTAGAGCGGTGGACTGTAGAATGTAAACAAATGCCGAAATCCATAGGTCGCTGGTTCAAATCCGGCTCGAAGGATTCTTTTTTTTATTTCCAAAAACTATCTAAACTAAATTAAAATTTAATAATTAGATAGTTTATTTATATATTAATCATTATTTATTGTATATTACGCTTATCTGCTTGTATTAATGATATTGGAGACAAAACAAAATTTTGTTGTGTGATGTAAATTTTAGACTAATTGATAATAAGAGTCAGTGTATAGATTAAACCTATGCAAACCATTTTTTTAAATTCATAATTATAAAAACTAGCAAGTTTATAGCAAAACACAACTATTGTATATATACTAAAATCAAGATATCCAGTCTTATATACCCAATACAAAATAAATAGTAAAATTTTTGAATCATCTTTATATTTAGATTGTCATTTATTACATCAACTTATTTTATTTATAACATTTACTATTATATGAAGATTTTTTTTAGTTACAACTATTTAAAAAAAATGACGAATTTTTTTTATCGAAATTTGCATTTTTTTATAAAAATATTTGCCAAAAATCCAGTTTTATTTTTTTTACTTTTTCTTCGTCCAATACCTAGTTAATTGTCTTAACTAAAACACGTATTTTTTATTTTATTTTCGGATGATTCTGAAAGAAGTTCTGTTAACAACGCGGAGGCACTTTTTCCCAGGGACTGCCGAAAATGGCGTCGTAATGACCGCCATTTTGATAAATTTTTTTGGAAATTTTACAAAATGTTTATGGAATATGTAACATTTGGTAACCCATGTAACCTCTTGATATGTATTTATTTATTAATGTCTTTTTTACCTTTTTCAGTCGCCTGCCCTTCAATAACGCTGTGCCAAACGGCGTCTCCTAGCGAAGCCTATTTAAACGGATCCGCTTACATCCGTTACAACGCGCCGCTTCCACTTTGGAGTCATGCTGCCCTCAGTTTCCGTTCTTGTACAGGTAATAAAATAATAAATAATAAAGATAAATTTGTAGATATATGTTAAATTTGAATTTTTGAAATTATACTTCTAATTATACTTCAAATGCGGCTTTTCCATCATTAAACCAATTTGGACATACGGCATACAGCTATGTGGATCAACTTCCCACTCAAACGCTTTAATAATTCGAATATTTCAAAACAAGTTATTAAAAGAAATTTTGAAAGCACCAAAGTTTGTTCTAAATTGGTTAATACACAAAGACACACGCACTAGCATAGTTAAAGATGAAATAATCGCTTACTCACACAAATATAGAAATCGCCTAGCTGATCACCCGAACTTGCTTGCCAGAAACCTTCAGAACAACTCTATCAGGGCCCAACGCCTTCAGTTTCATGTTAAATATTTTACTTGTTGTCCGTTTCAGGACAGTTGTAAAAATTATTAAAATACAAAAAATTTAAAAAAATTAAAAAAATGCGGCTTTTAAAATGATAATACTACTGTGAAGTAAGCGTCATGGACGCGGTGAAATGTGTGAGCGTCGTGAAGTTAGCTCGGAAACGTTTTGGTTATGTCTGTTTTAATTTGCACATTATTTATTTTAGTTAAATAATTTTTTAGTTTAAATTGATTAAATGAATGAAATATATAATATTATAGCAGGATAGTATTTTAGTTTCAAATTTAGTGTATAAGAATTGTGAAAAATGAGTGAAAATAATCCCACAGACAGTTGGGAGGTTATGTCAAGGTACATATTTTGCGAATAGAAATGATATTAATATTTTTTTTTTGAAATTACATTTTAACATAACGTATTCATGTATTTATTAAATACATTTTTCATAATGAAAATAAATCGTCGTTTAGAACTTAATACATTCTACTACTACCGAGCAACAATAAAGTACAGAATATTAGCCAGGGGACACTCTAATTGTTTAAATAAATTTAAATAATAGATTAATGTTCAAACCTTAGGTTTTCGTAGAAAAAAGTAGCGATTAACTCTTAACGAGCAATTTTTATTTCTTATTAATTTTGGTCATATTTTTTTTACAAAAATACATGATTTTATTCTACAATTATTTTGCATGTGTCGAATAAAGAAGAATAACAAATATGTTTTCACACTTTGGATTTTATGTTTAAAAATCACAGCAAAGCAAATTTGTGTTGAGATTTTTTGTTCTCACATTACCATGAATATTTTAGTTAAAAAATATGAAATTTATTAAATATTTACAATTATTTGTCATGTGAATTTTTTTTTTAACAAGAATTATAATGAAAAGAAAAATTATTAACATTTACCGAAAAATGTATTCTCTTCATTATTATTAATTTCAATGGCTTCACAATATTTACGAGATTTGAATAAAAAGCTCCACGCCAGCTACCTGTCCCGGACAGCCTGATGTCAAGTAGCAGTGACATCATTTCACTTGGAATATATATATATATATATATAATATATATATATATATATATATAAATATATATATATATATATTATTTTTTACCTCGCTAAAATATTTAGCCACTTTTATTATCATTATATTTTTTTAATTTATAAAATATTTTTTATTATCATTTTATCATATTTATTTTTTGCGTACATTATTTTTAACTTCCCTTCGTTATAGCAATTGGCCAAAAATCTAAAATGAATTTTTTTGTTTATCTGTACGTTTCAGTGCTTCTGAACATTTTGGCATACCTTAGAAAAAATGGATGTGTGTGTATGTGTAGATACCAATTTTGCCTCCACGTTTTCGGGAGCACGGATCAACCGATTTGAATGATTCAAAAATCAAATTCGATTCTTCGATTGATAGGGAGACATGCTGTTGATTCGATTTCGATTGATAGGGAGACATGCTGTTTAGTTTTTCGGAAAGGCAGTTTTAGCCGCTTTGGAGATACGAAGCAAAAAGTGCAAGAAAGATCATTTATAAAGAGAACGAATAATCTAATTCAAAAACTTATTGCTTATATTGATACTGTAAAGAAATGATTAGTTTTTGGGAAAGACATTTTTTTTTTCAGAATTTCAAAATAATTTTTGTTTTAATTTCCAAAAAAATGTTTTTATTTTCCAATTTTTTTTTGTTTAAATCCTTAAAATTATTCGGATTCAATTTTCCATTCAGGATGGAAACATTTGAAATTTCTCGAATATTCATTTGGTACGGGAAGTTCTAGCAATTTGCCTTAAGGCACGATGCCATGCACCATTAGTTATAATAATTTTTTACAATTTATTCCCAGGTGGCGAATTGTTCCAACAAACGTCACGAGGCGAAGCCCTGCACTGCACTGTCAACCGTGACATGCTCTCTTTAACACTGCTGTCATCTCCCGGTGTCATCAGAAGAGAGGTGACAGTTCCGGCGAGGCTCCTGGACAAACAATGGCACACCATTCAGCTGGTGTATCGGTTGGGAAATCTCACGTGCATATCGACGAAAGGACAGTATTATAGGTAGGTAATAGATAAAGGATAAATTATTTATACATATACATGATTATAATAGGTATCATAAAGGATACATTATTTTATACATATACTAGCAAACCCGACAAACTCCGTTTCGCTACCAGATGGTTTCGTGAGAAAGATGAAGAAATTTTTGTTTGTTTTATTTGAAACAGAAAAATTGATTTTATTACACAACAGTAATGAATTTATTTCGATTACAAAAATAAAGTGTTTTTCAGTTGAACTTCTCTAAGTAAATGAAAGTGAATCCGCAAATTATCCGTTTCATTGAAGTGCTCTTTGGCAAACCACATTTTTGTTTTTTGGTCTGACGTTAACAACAAACAAAGCGGATGGTTTTTCAACTCGTGAGCAGGCAACGTGTAACAGCCCATGTGAAAAACAATGATTTCTAAATAATCTATTTGAAATTTATCCCGCAAACACTAAGCAATTGGCCTTGCGACTTGTTATTGCGAACGCAAGGCGAACTGGAAATTGCAATTTTTGAAGTCAAACGAAAGACCAGTCGGAATCATTGGTATGTCACCAAATCGCCCGCAATTTTTGATTGAATGGTGTGAAATTCAGTGCGTGTACATCATTTTCTTTGCGGCCAGAATTGCTCGTTGGCTTAACCAAGCATAATTCTGATAATTCTCACTAATGTCATTACTCGAATTTTTAATTACGGTGCGTGAAGTTCCAGCAATTTGCATTAGGGCACGATGCCATGCACCACTAATTTTCTTAGCTATAAACCTTGCGGAGCCCGAGACCTTTCCAACGAATGCAAAATTGTCGAAATCGGTTCGTGCGTTCTGGAGTTATATCGTCAGGAAGAAAAACCCGACTTATTTTTATATATATGTAGATATGATTAAATATTTATTTATTTATTTTATTTTTACTATATAGCCCACAGATTTCTTCCAAGAGGACTCTAAAATACAATTATTTTACATAATGAATAACAATTAAAATATATACAAAATTACAATATATAGTTATTATTAACATAAAATGCAGAATGTAACAATATTATTTTATACAGAATAAGATAAAATAATGAGATATTTGAAAAAGAAAATAAAATGTTAACTTGTGCAGATGGAGATTATTTGATCAGATGAAGTGTTGTGAATATCTATTTCATTATTAATTAAGTTAAAGTTAGAGGACATAATACAATAAGTAGAATAGGCGAATTTAAGAGAGAATTAGATTTAGGATTAGAACAATGAAAAATAACTGTGAACGCGTAGCCTTGGAACATTAAAAGATAGTTAGTTATTAAATATTAGTAAACTAATACGTTTTTCTTGTTTTTAGCAATTATACTTACATGCAGACTTCCTGACAGCTGAAACCATCAACAATGAAGCTGCTATATTAATTTTAGGCCAAACTTTTCTGGTTGTATACAATCCGGTCCAGGTTTTCTTTTTGTTCCTGAAAATTTGCAAACTGTATACGATGTTATGTTTGGACCTTGCCCGATACCAATGAATATGAAATGTAAGAGAAAGACAAAAATTAATGAAATATTTTTTCTATATTTCTAAAATTTATTCATAAAAAATTTTTTTGGTTTATTAGGTGGAGAATCCACGAATCATCAAGCCACTCCAAGGAAGACCATTGTCTGCATGAACCGTGCATGCGACATGGAATATGCTTATCCAGGCCAAATGGGTAAATATAAAAAAAATAAATATTTGACCAATTGACCTAAATATGTATAAGTATGTATTTGTTTGTATTCGGTCCCTGAATCAACTTTAGTTAAAATTACTCTCCAGTATTTATTTTACTAGTTCTTGGATCTACATTTGTGAACCCCTTTATACTTTTATATAAATTTTGAATATTGTTTTAGGGTAGGGTAGTTATTATAATAATGGGCCGAAAATCAAAAATGACAATTTTTCACACCTTTACGTTTCAGAGGTTTCTGAACATTTTGGCATATCTCAGAAACAATTCATGTGTGTGATTGTGTGGATACAATTTTTCGTTCGACGTTTTCGGGCGGCATATGGATCAACCGATTTAAATGGTTTCAAAAAAACATTTGATTCAATTGATAGGAGAGATGTGCTGATTAGTGTTTGGCAAAGGCAGGTGCAGCCGTTACGGAGATACGGAGCAAAGAGCGCAGAAAGTAGAAATCGAGTTTTTGAGAGAAGAAGAAAATTAGACAATGTCCTTTATTTTAAATCCGATTGATTAAGTTTGGTTTTATTTACTTTTCATACAAACATGTATAAACGTTGTCGTTCAATTCATAAGCTCTTATATTTTATTTATAATATACGAATAATGAACGAAGTTACAGTACTTATAATAATATATTTGAAAACATTTAATATCCTCGAACATTTCGTTACTGTACGGAAGCTCAAGCAATTTGCCTCAAGGCACGATGCCATGCACTACTAGTTTCTGGAATGCATTATTTCAAAATGTAAATTATGTTGTAACTACAAAATTCAATTTTTTTTCTGACCTTAGATCACCTTATGTGAACTCTGTCGCATTCTTGTATTTATAGCCAGACATTTTCTTCGTCTGCATTTTGAATCTAGTAATCGCGTGACTAACCTAATTTATTATTTTATTCTATCAGATATGAATGCAATGCAGTGACAGATTTACTGGAAAAAACTGCCAAGTCGACCAAGCCCACCGTGTTTAAACCAGCCTTGCCAAAACGGTGGCACTTGTGAAGAAACCTCGAGCGGTGACATTCGATGTACATGTTCAAGAGATTCCAAGGTATGATAGTAAAAATTGTGTTTGAGAATTTTGGATTCAAAAATATGAAATAATATATGAAAACTGTTTTCAGAATCTCTCATACCAGGCACCTCTGTCTGCTGAGATATGAAATAATGTATATATATATAAATAAATAAAAA
>NW_020538227.1:0-12697 GCF_003426905.1 Ctenocephalides felis
TTTATCTTAAACGCGTTTTTCTCGAAACAGCATTTTTCGAATTTGCTGCAGCGATTACTCAAAAACAAATGATCCGATCACTATCAAATTTTTTTTACATGTTCTATATATAGTTCTCCGTAAAATAAACTATAGATTATTTGATCGGATCAAAAATCGAATTTGGGCAGTCCAAAAACGACCAAAATTTTGGGTAAAATTCGACTTTTTTTTAAACGCTGCCATTTTGTCAATTTTTGATTTTTTCTTTTTATCGTGGGTCATTTTACAGACAATATTATTTAGTTTACCGAGAATTTTTTTTTTAATTTCATCCACGTAGAGGGCCGGAATCACTGCAGCGGTAAAGGGATTTTTTTGTCGCGCCGTTGGAGATCGACGATAACTTAAAAAATATTTAATTGTTTTCTTTAAAAATTTTATTATATATTCTTAAAACATGTATAAATATATTCCCAAAATTTTGAGATGATTGATAAAGTAGTTTTTTTAATATAAATTCCCAAAAATCACCTTTTTGTAGGCGGTTACACTAGTTGAGACCCTTTAGTCAAAGTATACGAGTATTTTAAAACTTGACCTTTATTGACCTTGGTTACTCTTTCAAAATGCTTTTGGATCATGCTAAATATCAAAATATAAAAATCTTAACATTTACGATCTAGTAGAAGATAAATTCTTGTGTCTTTAGTAATAATATGTCTATATTACAACTATTGACCTACTGACCAATAATATAATGGCAATGGTGATGACTGATAATTTTGTAAGAAATTATATTAATAATATTTATTTCCCCTGCATAAAATCGAATCCACCTGTTAAAATCGGTTTATATATTATATGGGTTTATGTTACTCACGTAACATATGACATGTGACATTTGATTAATCGGGGAGTCCGCGATTGTCGTCGGCAACGTTCGCTCAGACACTATATACAACGGAAAAAACATATGAGGACTAGCAGTCCATGTAGTGTAATGTATATCCTTGTTATGTTACTTTTGTTTATTTGGCCCAATAATAATAATCAGATGACGTACGGTCTTTGACTCTCTGCAGTGATGTTTGATAATGGAAACAAAACTGTTTTCTATTTTTAGACGCGGTGATAACGGCAGACTGATCTTCTGCTCGGTAAATTTAGACACACGACGACCTTGCATGCAATTTTCGAATAAAAAGATTTCAGTTTGACCTATTGGAAAAATAAACTAGTGGTGTATGGCATCGAGCCTTAAGGCAAATTGCTGGAACTTCCCGTACCGTAATGAAATTCATTATTTTTACTATCTTGTTATATCTGAGCAAATCAAATTTAAATCATAAATCAATTTATCTCCTGGAACATTAACAATCGTCATTTCATTTCGAATTCAATTTAAAAAAAAAAATAGTTGCCAAAAATTTACACAAAATTGAAAAACTGCTCCCGTACAGTCACAGTCTAAACGCATTTGCAAATAATTCTGTGCGACATTTTCACTTGTATTGTGCTTAGCTTGGCGGCATTTTCATATTTTTCTCTAGTTTTCACAAAATTGGAAAAATTCTCCAGTACATAAACAGTCTAAACGCCCTTCCGAAAGCATTTGTACCAGAGTGGCGCTTAGACTGTGCTTATACTGGGTAATTTTTTGAATTTTTAATTCAAAATTACAAAAATATTTTATGCAAAATAAAAAAGGATGTAATATTTTTTTATTCTCAAAAGCAATCGTTTTGTCAATACGAGCAGAAAGTTTTTTAGAACAATCAAATCGGACGCTTAGTTCACTCAAAAACTACCATTTTTTACACATTTAGCTCTGTATCTTCGAAATGGCGCGACGTGCCTTTGCTAAAAACTAATAACCTCTTCTTATGTATATCTTCTATATATGTAAAAATAAGTCGGGTTTCCCTTCCTGACGATTTAACTCCAGAACGCACGAACCGATTTCGACAATTTTGCATTCGTTGAAAAGGTCTCGTGCTCCGCAAGGTTTATAGCTAAGAAAGTTAGTTGTGCATGGGATCGTGCCCTAATGCAAATTGCTGGAACTTCACGTACCGTAATTAAAAATTCGAGTAATGACATTAGTGAGAATTATCAGAATTATGCTTGGTAAAGTCAACGAGCAATTCTTGCCGCCAAAAAATATGATGTACACGCACTGAATTTCACCATTCAATCAAATATTGCTGGCGATTTGGTGACATACCAATGATTCCGACTGGTCTTCCGTTTGACTTCAAACGATTGCAATTTCCAGCGTTCGCAATAACAAGTCGCAAGGCCAATCGCTTAGTGTTTGCGGAATAAATTTCAAATAGATTATTTAGAAAATTATTGTTTTTCACATGGGCAGTTATACGTTGCCTGTTCACAAGTTGGAAAACCATCCGCTTTGTTTGTGTTAACGTCAGACCAAAAAGCAAAAAATGTGGTTGACCAAAGAGCACTTCAATGAAACGGATAATTTGCGGATTCACACTCATTTATTAGAGAAGTTCAACTAAAAAACACTTCATTTTTGTAATCGAAATAAAATCATTACTGTTGTATAATAAAATCAAATTTTTCCTTTTTAAATATAAAGCAAACAAAAAATTTCTTTTATCTTCATCTTTCTCACGAAACCATCTGGTGGCGAAACGGAGTTCATCGGGTTTGCTAGTCTTATATATAAAATTCTTCTGTACGGGTGTAAATCGATATATTCCTCCTGAACGATTATTCGGATTTTGATAAATCTTTCTGAAGTTTGTTAAGAGAATGTTTTAGGATCTATGTGATTATAAAAATATAGTAATATTGTAGAAATAAATCGAAAAAAATGCAAAAAGCGACATATCATTGTTTCACTTGGTTTTGCGCTCGACTAGTAGTCCATGTATTATAAGGTCTATGGTATCAGTTAATTAAAAGTCATTGGTAATCAAAACCGCGAACGAGACCACTTTCAATAATTAACAGATTTTGCATAAAATAGTATTCAGATTTAGAAATCAGCAGATTTGCCAATAATATAATTGAAACAGCGCCGCATGCGATATGTTAATTAACTAATTAATAAGACACAGGATTGACTGACTGATTGATTGATCAGTATTTACTAGTGATGATGAGATTGAAATTTGCAGCGGGGTGTACTGCAAATATTTAGTGCTAAAGATTTTTTATAAAATATTTATGAGGCTTAGTAGTCATAGACCTTATATTACATGGACTGCTAGTCGAGCGCAAAATAAGTGCTCAAACTTAGAAGAGTATGTTGACGTCACATGTCTGAGCGAACGTTGCCGATGACAATCGCGGACTCTCCCGATTGATTAAGTAATTTGAGATTTCATTTCATTCATGAAATCGATTATTGACAAAGCATTTTTGGCCATTTAACAGATTACTTTGTTGTGTCCATTATGGTGGTCCTTAATATGGATATTTTCGAATTTCCTTTCTCCCACGGGCTCAAATGCTTCCAAATTGATAATAAAAAAATTCACTGAACGATTTAAGTCTTAATATTAACTTTAAGATAGTCCGCACTCTAACCAAATTTTCTTGGTTTTTCTTCCTTAAGTAAATAATTATTTTATAAAATGTATAAAATTTTTGTTGTAATTTTTTATTTATGATCAAAATAAGCAAATGCAATGTTATTCTCGAAATTTTGATTCACTTATAAAATTCTAGAACACAAATGGAAATTTACCCATGTTATTACCTTAAGAAACTTTGATTGAATTTCGGACTATCTTAAAGTTAATATTAAGAGCTAAAACTTTCAAAGAATTTTTTTTTTCGTTGAGAGAAAAGAAATTCGAAAATATCCATATTAAGGACCACCCTAATGATATGTACATTATATACATATATATTGTTTGATCAGGTCTATAATACCTGCCTAAATACCTCACAGACAATTATGAAAATTATAGACTAAATTATTGAAGCAATTATGTTTATGATAAAATAAAGTGTGATATTGTTCTTTTACCGCAGACACTAATATATTATTTTTTCTGAAATTCTTATACTGCGTTTATGCTAAGACCATAAATGAATCACAAAGGCAGGACTCAAATAGAATATTAAAAAATATAGGAAAAAAGTGGAACTTTTGATTTGTAGACTTGGGTACAGGACAACATCGGTCGGGTCAGCTAGTATATATATATATATATATATATATATATATATATATTTGAAAATTAAATAATTTAGTCAAGTGCCTGCTGCCACTTTGTAAGTGGACGCCTCTGCACTGCCAAATTTGTTAATGTACGGAATCGTGATTCATAATCACGTTTTGTTTATAAGGAGACAACCTTGGAATTGTTTTAATTATGAGCTATCAATAATTTATAACGTTATTAGCAAAATATGGAAATCTGTAACATAAAGACACATTAGATAGAAAATTATATAAAATATCCTAATTTTGTAATTCTATGATTGGTAAAAAATTCTAAGTTTTCAAAATTGGTCTGTATTAAATTAAGATGGTCTTGTGGTATATGGCAGTATGTTTTTAATAGCTCTTTTCATACTTATATAAGTTAATTGAAACAAATATATATATGCAAACAATATTATATTATGATAGTATAATGAATATTCCCAGAATAGGTGTATACGATTTGTATCTTTATGTAAAAATCAATGTATGTATTTAAGTCAAATAACGCAAATTTTCAAATTAAAAAAAAAAAACTAGCTGTAAGTGGAACTCTGTCTTAAGGCAATTAGGGCATCGTAACGAGCAAACAAAAAAATTTCTAATATTATTAGTCTGAAGAAAAGGGACTCTACTCACGATCAAACAAAAATGTCTAAGTGACATAAATCTGAAGAAAAGGGACTCTACTGACGAGCAAGGTCAGAAAATGAACTCTACTGACGTGCAAATTTCAAAAAAGCACTCTTTATTTATTTAAGTCAAATAAAGCAAATTTTCAAATTAAAAAAAAATGGTCTTGTGGCTGAAATCCCTCCACAGTGTAATTTTTTTCTCAAACCACTTTTCATAGGTCTATAATATTTTAAGAGCTTTATTTTGATTGCCAAATGTATAAACGTGTGTTCCATCGATATTCCCAAGCGAGTAAATTTGTTTTTCTTACAAGACAATAATATTTTTTACTAATATTCATAATAATTCGTATTGTAAATTTTGCTCATATATTTAATTTGACAATCATTCTATTATAATCTTGTATTTTAATAACGGAAACGGAAGTTTCACACTGATAAGGATAACGAAAATATTTTCCACGAAATTATAATTTTGAAAGTATTGAAAGATAATACATAAGATATAATTGTGTCAAAATTTTTAAAGAAATTAAATATACAGACTAGTGTTGAAATTATTCTGTCTGTTGGTTTAAAACTAATTATAAAACAGAAAGAGAATTAGAATTAGATCGAGTATGGAGTACAAAATTTGAGGTTACAATTGTTTTCCCTATAAGCGACCTGTGTGTACGAATGTCGCCCATCGACGGCATTTAGTATGTCGACGTTTGTTTCAAAATGTATAACTTTGAGTTAAATTATCGAGAATTTTAATTACCTTCCGGTAGTGTAAGTTATTGTAATCGTCCAAAAATCAAAAATGCCATTTGGTGGTCGAAAATCAGATATTTTCGACTGTTTAAATCTAAATCGACCGACATGAATGGGTATCAAAAACTTTCAAGAAATTTCAAAATTAAAAACAAAGAAATCATACATTTCAGTTTTCAAAAATATCATCATTTTTAAAAAACGCATTTCATTAGTCAAATTTCTCAAATGTTTTCAAAATTCTCAAAAAAATCTATTTCTTTATTTGTGATAAATTTTAAATCACAGTACGTGAAGTTCCAGCAAGTTGCCATGCACCACTTTTAATTTTTATGAACTTTTTTTTTTTGAAAATTTGGGTAATTTTGAAATTTCTTGAATCTCAGAAATTATACACCACTTCTACCCGTCATTACAAATTGAATGCTTTTTAAATCATTCAAAAAGTCGATTTGTATTTTCTGCACTCTTTGCTCCGTATCTCCGCAACGGCTGGACCTGCCTTTGCCAAAAACTAATCAGCACATCTCCCTATCAATAGGAATCGAATGTTTTTTGAACCATTCAAATCGGTTGATCCGTGCGCCCGAAAATGTGACTGGAAATTTGTATCCATACATACATACACACACACACATCCATTTTTTCTTAGGTATGCCAGTAAAATGTTCAGAAACCTTCAAAACGTCGAGGAATGTAAAAAAATTCAATTCCGATTTTCGGCCCATTACAATAACTTACCCTACGGGAAGTTAATAACAATATTAATACGATCATTATCTTTAGTATTGCCTGATGGAATGTTGCATCTCTCTGGTAAAAAATATCTGAATGAGAATTAAATCGATTGTTCATGCAACTTTTTTTAAGTGATTATTAGCTCACGATATTTTAATATGAGTATCACTTTAAAAAAATTTATTTGGTGACCAACTGAATCCTTACTATTGCCCGATGGTACAGAACGTCCCCATCTCGTCCTTCTACCTACATACCACAGTGTTGACGTTATATCGACTATCACTTCTGTCTGTCCGTCTGTCCGTCCGTTCGTCCATCTGTTTTATTCTGTCGGAACCAGTTTGATTCTCATCCAGTATATACAATATAGAATATCCAATAATATCCAGTCGGGAGCCCCCGAAGGTCAGGTCGGGCACGTAGACGTAACTCGGTTATGATTTCGAAACGACTTTCATTCCTTCGGATGCGGCCGAACCGTCGATCGCATTCGGATTATCATCAGCTGGTAAGCTCTGGTACGTGCAAACTGGTTTTTGTCAGATGATAATAAGTAGATAGATAGAAGGATAGAAGTACGAGTATAGGGTACTTGTAAAAACGATATTGACAATATTGATTTGGAAACGACCAACCACCAACCAAGGGAGCGTCCATTAATCACGTGAACGAGTTTTCAAGGATTTTTGGACACCCCCTCCCCCTTGGTGATATTTGGTGATATTCAAAAATACCCCCCTCCCCCACCAAACATCACGTGTATTTTTAGTCACGTGAAAAAAATGTAAATTTTTTAATTTTTTTTTAAATGTTTGAACATTTTTAAAAGAATTAGTTAAAAA
Organism: Ctenocephalides felis; assembly: GCF_003426905.1. Taxonomy (NCBI): domain Eukaryota; kingdom Metazoa; phylum Arthropoda; class Insecta; order Siphonaptera; family Pulicidae; genus Ctenocephalides; species Ctenocephalides felis. The sequence continues at coordinate 7,140 of NW_020538227.1, forward strand.
ATAAATACACGTGATATCTTACTATACCCCTCCCTCCCCCACGTGATATTTCGTGATTTTTTGTTAAACCCCCCTCCCCCTAAAAACCTCACGTGATTAATGGACGCCCCCCAACGACCAATCACCAACCCTTCTTTAAGAAATAAAGATGTCTCTATAATTTGCATTCAAAGTCTAGTAATTATTGATGCTATCTCCTTATGCAGGTCCATGATAAGTCAGAGCTACACATTTCAATTACCCTTCTTTCTCCTTTTTTTAACTTCGCGTAGGATAAGTTATTGTAACCGTCCAAAAATCGAAAATGAAATTTTTTGCATATCTTCAAGTTTCAGAGGTTTCTGAACATTTTTAAGGGCATACCTCAAAAACTAAATGAATATGTGTGTGTTGATAGGGAGATGTGCTGATTAGTTTTTGGCAAAGGCAGATCCCGCCGTTACGGAGATACGGAGCAAAGAGTTCAGAAAATACAAATCGAGTTTTTGAGAGAACGGAGTATCGGATTTAAATGATCTAAAAAATATTCAATTTGTAATGATTGGGAGAAGAGGTGAATAGTTTTTGGAAAAAGCAGGTCCCGCCATTTCGAAGATACAGAGCTAAATGTGCAAAAAATTGCAGTTTTTGAGTGAACTAAGCGTCCGATTTGAATGATCTAAAAAACTTTCTGCTTCTATTGACAAAACAATTGCTTTTGAGGATAAAAAATTATAACAACTTTTTTATTTTCCATATAACATTTTTGTAATTTTGCATTAAAAATTTCGTATTAAAACCTATTGAAAAACGTGAAAATGCCGCCAAGCTAAGCACAGTATAAGTGCAAATGTCGCACAGAATTATTTGCAAATGCAAATTAGACTGTGACTATGCGGGAGCACTTTTTCAATTTTGTGTAAATTAGGCAACCTTTTTTTTAAATTGAATTCGAAATGAAATGACAATTGTTAATGTTCTGGAGATAAATTGATCGATTGACATTTGATTTGCTCAGATATAACAAACAAGATAGCAAAAAGAATGAAAGTTACAGTATAGCCCAGTCATTTGGTACAAAAAAATGCTGTTGCCTAGAAAGTTTTCCGAGAGTTTTGAAAATTGGTGATTTTATAGATTTTGATGTGATCTTTACGAATTTCAACTTTGCCACCTCGAATTTTTGCCGCTGCCGCCGCTATATTGGAAAAATTGCGTCAAAATCAGTTTTTCAACGATATCTCCTTTCTGACTCATGTTACATTAAAATATCTATATACAAAATTAAACTAGACAAAATTTTCTATAATTTATTCAATAACGTTTTTTTCTGTACCGTCAATAGTTTTAGCGTACGTGCGCCGCAAAGTTTCTGCTGCTCGCGCCACCATCGGATATTTAGCCGCTCTTTGCGCTTGAACGCATTCTCTCTAATAAATATATAATTTCAATAATGAATTAAGCTTTTCTGCTCAGGTCTGGCCTAGAAATAACATAAATTAATCATTTTGTTTTTCATTTTTATTTTTGCTGATGATGATTGAACATTTTAAACCATTAAATGTGTAATTTAATGCAAATATGAAATTGTTTGTAAGAATAGTTTTGACTATTGATTTGATTGATTGATTTGACTATTGACCTCAGTCCTTCTAAAAGTTTACCTTTATTGTTCTTTCTTTGAGCACTTGATTTACAAAAAATGCAAGTAAACTAGCATACGGAACGATAAAAATATACTGACGTCTAGAAAAAAATACTTCTATTGATTCTGAACTACGGTTTGTCGGTTTTCAAAATCGGTTTTTTAGTGAAAAAAGTCGGTTTTCACTGTATAAATGGAAATGACAAATATAGCCAAATATAAAAGATAGATAAAGCATTTTGATTCTTGAAATCATATCATTTCTATAGCATTTGATATCTTATCAGTCTGCAATGATTCCCAGAATAGTATATATTAATTTAGATTTTATACCAGTGTATATATTAATTTAAATCAGTGTGACTTCTTCTTGAAGAAGTAACTTCCTCTACTCAAACTTAAAAAATAAGAGTTTTAAACCTTAGAAGCTACAAATTAAAGAACAAAAATTTGGAATTATCATATCAGACATTAAAAACAATTAATTTGGTCGCAAGTATGAGAGTATTTTCTATTCCAGGAAATTTTGATTCGTAAACAAAGGACACGTCTATGTAGAAATTCGATAAATGTTCTCAGTTTTTTGGAATCGTATTTTATTAAACAAAAAAACAATTAGAATGTTTAAAATTAGTTAATTAAAATTTCGGAACAGACAATATCCGAGTTTAGCTTAATCATTTTTAAAACTAAAATTGATATTAAAAAGTATGTATCAAAATGTATCTACTATATATATATATTTTTTTTTAATTTAATGATTTTTTTTTTTAGAAATGTATTATTTTTATTTATTTGAAAACTTTCTTTTCACTACCATAAAAATAATTTCATTCTTATATGTGAAAATGATAAATACGAATAATTATTTTCAAATTTATTTAATCAAGATAAACTATAATCTTTTAGTCTACTAATTAAAATTAAAATGAATTTGTTTACTATCTATAAAATTGAACAATAAATAAATTCAGTCAAATACTGCTCTAAATACATTAAATGTGTGGATAAATTACAGAATGTTCGAGCAAAAATTTATTTTCTATATAAAATTCGAAAACCGGTTTAAAAACGTTTTTTTTAGTAAAATTAAAATTCGAAAACCAGTTTTCTGAAATGTCGGTTTTTGTATAAACCCTATTCTAAACATATTATACATATTTAGATGTAGAAATACAGATAATTGGCGTTGTGTGTTGTTATTAGAAGATAATATAATCTTATATACAATACGCAGTAATCTATCCGTTGCAATCGAGTTATTAGAACGATTATCGCCAAAGATTATTCCTATATACAGTTCCAATTTGAGTTCATTCAATATTTTCATAGTTTAATAATCCCAAATTTATATAAATATTGCCAAAAAAAAAGAAAAAAATGCATTAAATTGTATGATTTAAAATGTTCAATCATCAGCAAAAATAAAAATGAAAAACAAAAATGATTAATTTATGTTATTTCTAGGCCAGACCTGAGCAGAAAAGCTTAATTCATTATTGAAATTATATATTTATTAGAGAGAATGCGTTCAAGCGCAAAGAGCGGCTAAATATCCGATGGTGGCGCGAGCAGCAGAAACTTTGCGGCGCACGTACGCTAAAACTATTGACGGTACAGAAAAAAACGTTATTGAATAAATTATAGAAAATTTGTCTAGTTTAATTTTGTATATAGATATTTTAATGTAACATGAGTCAGAAAGGAGATATCGTTGAAAAAACTGATTTTTGACGCAATTTTCCAATATAGCGGCGGCAGCGGCAAAAATTCGAGGTGGCAAAGTTGAAATTCGTAAAGATCACATCAAAATCTATAAAATCACCAATTTTCAAAAACTCTCGGAAAACTGTTAAGGTAAAACTACTAATGACTGACAATAGTAGTATTTGTAATAATATATTTGAAAACGTTTATAATATTTCGAATAATTCATTACGGTACGGGAAGTTCCAGCAAATTGCCTTAAGGCACGATGCCATACACCACTAGTTTAATTTATTTTTGTGCTACTGACTATACTGAAGAACAAGCTAAATATGGCAAAAAGAAGTCCAGGAGCATATTATATCTCTGTAAAAGAAAGGAGGTACTCTACTGACGAGCAAAACAAAACTGTACTCAAATGAAAATTCTGCTAAAGTGAGCTGCTAAAGAATCTTTACTTGACCAATCGATAAAAGGAGCTCTACTGGCAAGTAAATCGACTCTCTTCTTCAGCAAGACAAAAAAAGAAACTCGGATCAATCGATACTGTTAACATCGGCTCAAAACTAACCCCCAAATGGCGCGAATGCCAAAATAACAAAAGTTCGACTTCATGCCTATTTTATATAATTATAAGCTTACAACTCAACCAATTATTTCGAACTGTTTACCGTTATATTTTGAGTATTGCCATACAACACAAAACAGGTCACCGAGAATAGCAATTATACATAAAGTAACATTTTCAACAAAATAACCAAAAATTCTCTTTTTTATGGTTCATCTTTCTAAAAATCAACTTTTTTTCAAACAGTGTACTTTACTGACAAGCAAGTCAAATTATAAACTCTAGGTGTAAGTGGCATTTTGCCTTAAGACAAGTTGCACAAAACTTTCTGAAATTATAAACAATGAGAATTGAGACTTACCAACTGAACAAATTTTTAGGATAGAACTTTGGAATTTAGAAATGACTCTAAACATTATAGAATTTTAATAATACACTTACACTTTCCATAGGCCTCTAATATTTTAGTATAGACCTTGAACTCTAGTGCATAGAATGTAGAAATAAATTTCAATAATATTATCGACATCAAAGTAAGAACCTTCTTAATTTAGATTTATGACGACAAAATTAAAAATTAACTTAAGAGTAAAAAAGAAACTCTACTGAGAAGCAAACTGAAAATCAGCTTGTGTAAGAGAATACACTCATAACTTTTAAACCATTAGATAAATATGAATAATGTGTTAGAAAAATTGATACAAAATTGAATAAACAATATGATAATATAATAAATAAATTTTAGATCAACTCGGTATTCCTTAAAACCGGTATGGATCATAAAATTAAAATCCAAGCCCCAAATTCATGCATAACTTTCTTATATTTTTTATAACTTTCAAACCATTCGTTTGTTATAATTGATATATTCGGCAAATTTGTTCAAAATTCAATTCTAAACAACATTTCTTAACAACACAAAATCCTACAACAACTCAGTATACTCTAAAAAAAAACAAACAAAAGACAAATATTTTTTGAAAAATAAATTTTGGGCTAAAGTCTTGTACTTTATCGTAAAAATGTAATACAAAAAAAATTATATATTGGAAAAAATGCAATTTGACTGAAAAAATTATATATACAAAGCTTTAATTTTAGATTTGGTTTAATAAAAAAAAATCCTTTAGACTTCTCCTACAATTTTTGTAAAATTAAAAGAATTATCAGTTTGAAATCCTTACACTATTTAGTTTATATATAACTTTTGCACTATTTATTTTTTATTAATTATGTATTCGGCAAATTTGTTCAAAATTAAATTCCAAACAACATTTTCTAACAACACAAAACCCTACAGCAACTCGGTTTACTTTAAAAAATCAAAACAAAAGGAAAATGTCCTTGAAAATAATTTTTTGGGGCAAAAATTCTTGTGATAATGTGCAAAAATATAAATAAATTGTTTATATAGTGTAAACAATGCAGATTAAATTGTTTTAGCAAAATTGGACTAATATTTTGGATTTTAGTGAAAAAAAAATGAATTTAACAAAAAAAATCGTGTGGACTTCTTCATACAATTTGTGTAAAATTATTTAAATTTGATTATAGTTTGAAAAAAATATGTTAAATAACTATATAAAACCTCGAAAACAACAATTACACAAAAAAATAGATTTAAAAATCAATTTTTGTGCAGAAATTTAAAATTTATCC
>NW_020538228.1:0-12824 GCF_003426905.1 Ctenocephalides felis
TTTACTTATATATCGTGCCTTACATTTATATTCACTCTTACCTCTACCTATATATGGTGCTTTACCTTTATATTGTGCCTTACATTTACATTCACTTTACTATATATTTACTTATATATCGTGCCTTACATTTATATTCACTCTACCTCTACCTATATATGGTGCTTTACCTTTATATTGGCCTTACATTTACATTCACTTTACTATATATTTACTTATATATCGTGCCTTACATTTATATTCACTCTACCTCTACCTATATATGGTGCTTTACCTTTATATTTGGTCCTTACATTTACATTCACTTTACTATATATTTACTTATATATCGTGCCTTACATTTATATTCACTCTACTACCTCTACCTATTATGGTGCCTTACCTTTATATTGTGGCCTTACATTTACATTCACTTTACTATATTTTACTTATAATCGTGCCTTACATTTATATTCACTCTACCTCTACCTATATATGGTGCTTTACCTTTATATTGTGCCTTACATTTACATTCACTTTACTATATATTTACTTATATATCGTGCCTTACATTTATATTCACTCTACCTCTACCTATATATGTGCTTTACCTTTATATTGGGCCTTACATTTACATTCACTTTACTATATATTTACTTATATATCGTGCCTTACATTTATATTCACTCTACCTCTACCTATATATGGTGCTTTACCTTTATATTGGGCCTTACATTTACATTCACTTTACTATATTTTACTTATATATCGTGCCTTACATTTATATTCACTCTACCTCTACCTATATATGGTGCTTACCTTTATATTGTGCCCTACATTTACATTCACTTTACTATATATTTACTTATATATCGTGCCTTACATTTATATTCACTCTACCTCTACCTCTACCTATATATGGTGCTTTACCTTTATATTGTGCCTTACATTTACATTCACTTTACTATATATTTACTTATATATCGTGCCTTACATTTATATTCACTCTACCTCTACCTATATATGGTGCTTTACCTTTATATTGTGCTTACATTTACATTCACTTACTTATATATCGTGCCTTACATTTATATTCACTCTACCTCTACCTATATATGGTGCTTTACCTTTATATTGGGCCTTACATTTACATTCACTTTACTATATATTTACTTATATATCGTGCCTTACATTTATATTCACTCTACCTCTACCTATATATGGTGCTTTACCTTTATATTGGGCCTTACATTTACATTCACTTTACTATATATTTACTTATATATCGTGCCTTACATTTATTCACTCTACCTCTACCTATATATGGTGCTTTACCTTTATATTGGGCCTTACATTTACATTCACTTTACTATATATTTACTTATATATCGTGCCTTACATTTATATTCACTCTACCTCTACCTATATATGGTGCTTTACCTTTATATTGGGCCTTACATTTACATTCACTTTACTATATATTTACTTATATATCGTGCCTTACATTTATATTCACTCTACCTCTACCTATATATGGTGCTTTACCTTTATATTGGGCCTTACATTTACATTCACTTTACTATATATTTACTTATATATCGTGCCTTACATTTATATTCACTCTACCTCTACCTATATATGGTGCTTTACCTTTATATTGGGCCTTACATTTACATTCACTTTACTATATATTTACTTATATATCGTGCCTTACATTTATATTCACTCTACCTCTACCTATATATGGTGCTTTACCTTTATATTGGGCCTTACATTTACATTCACTTTACTATATATTTACTTATATATCGTGCCTTACATTTATATTCACTCTACCTCTACCTATATATGGTGCTTTACCTTTATATTGGGCCTTACATTTACATTCACTTTACTATATATTTACTTATATATCGTGCCTTACATTTATATTCACTCTACCTCTACCTATATATGGTGCTTTACTTACTTTACCTTTATATTGGGCCTTACATTTACATTCACTTTACTATATATTTACTTATATATCGTGCCTTACATTTATATTCACTCTACCTCTACCTATATATGGTGCTTTACCTTTATATTGGGCCTTACATTTACATTCACTTTACTATATATTTACTTATATATCGTGCCTTACATTTATATTCACTCTACCTCTACCTATATATGGTGCTTTACCTTTATATTGGGCCTTACATTTACATTCACTTTACTATATATTTACTATATATCGTGCCTTACATTTATATTCACTCTACCTCTACCTATATATGGTGCTTTACCTTTATATTGTGCCTTACATTTACATTCACTTTACTATATATTTACTATATATCGTGCCTTACATTTATATTCACTCTACCTCTACCTATATATGGTGCTTTACCTTTATATTGGGCCTTACATTTACATTCACTTTACTATATATTTACTTATATATCGTGCCTTACATTTATATTCACTCTATCCCTCTACCTATATATGGTGCTTTACCTTTATATTGGGCCTTACATTTACATTCACTTTACTATATATTTACTTATATATCGTGCCTTACATTTATATTCACTCTACCTCTACCTATATATGGTGCTTTACCTTTATATTGTGCCTTACATTTACATTCACTTTACTATATATTTACTTATATATCGTGCCTTACATTTATATTCACTCTACCTCTACCTATATATGGTGCTTTACCTTTATATTGTGCCTTACATTTACATTCACTTTACTTATATATCGTGCCTTACATTTATATTCACTCTACCTCTACCTATATATGGTGCTTTACCTTTATATTGGCCTTACATTTACATTCACTTTACTATATATTTACTTATATATCGTGCCTTACATTTATATTCACTCTACCTCTACCTATATATGGTGCTTTACCTTTATATGTGCCTTACATTTACATTCACTTTACTATATATTTACCTTATATTTATATGCACTTTATATTCACTCTACTACCTCTACCTATATATGGTGCTTTACCTTTATATTGGGCCTTACATTTACATTCACTTTACTATATATTTACTTATATATCGTGCCTTACATTTATATTCACTCTACCTCTACCTATATATGGTGCTTTACCTTTATATTGGGCCTTACATTTACATTCACTTTACTATATATTTACTTATATATCGTGCCTTACATTTATATTCACTCTACCTCTACCTATATATGGTGCTTTACCTTTATATTGGGCCTTACATTTACATTCACTTTACTATATATTTACTTATATATCGTGCCTTACATTTATATTCACTCTACCTCTACCTATATATGGTGCTTTACCTTTATATTGGGCCTTACATTTACATTCACTTTACTATATATTTACTTATATATCGTGCCTTACATTTATATTCACTCTACCTCTACCTATATATGGTGCTTTACCTTTATATTGTGCCTTACATTTACATTCACTTTACTATATATTTACTTATATATCGTGCCTTACATTTATATTCACTCTACCTCTACCTATATATGGTGCTTTACCTTTATATTGGCCTTACATTTACATTCACTTTACTATATATTTACTTATATATCGTGCCTTACATTTATATTCACTCTACCTCTACCTATATATGGTGCTTTACCTTTATATTGGGCCTTACATTTACATTCACTTTACTATATATTTACTTATATATCGTGCCTTACATTTATATTCACTCTACCTCTACCTATATATGGTGCTTTACCTTTATATTGGGCCTTACATTTACATTCACTTTACTATATATTTACTTATATATCGTGCCTTACATTTATATTCACTCTACCTCTACCTATATATGGTGCTTTACCTTTATATTGGCCTTACATTTACATTCACTTTACTATATATTTACTTATATATCGTGCCTTACATTTATATTCACTCTACCTCTACCTATATATGGTGCTTTACCTTTATATTGGGCCTTACATTTACATTCACTTTACTATATATTTACTTATATATCGTGCCTTACATTTATATTCACTCTACCTCTACCTATATATGGTGCTTTACCTTTATATTGGGCCTTACATTTACATTCACTTTACTATATATTTACTTATATATCGTGCCTTACATTTATATTCACTCTACCTCTACCTATATATGGTGCTTTACCTTTATATTGGGCCTTACATTTACATTCACTTTACTATATATTTACTTATATATCGTGCCTTACATTTATATTCACTCTACCTCTACCTATATATGGTGCTTTACCTTTATATTGGGCCTTACATTTACATTCACTTTACTATATTTACTTATATATCGTGCCTTACATTTATATTCACTCTACCTCTACCTATATATGGTGCTTTACCTTTATATTGGGCCTTACATTTACATTCACTTTACTATATATTTACTTATATATCGTGCCTTACATTTATATTCACTCTACCTCTACCTATATATGGTGCTTTACCTTTATATTGGGCCTTACATTTACATTCACTTTACTATATATTTACTTATATATCGTGCCTTACATTTATATTCACTCTACCTCTACCTATATATGGTGCTTTACCTTTATATTGGGCCTTACATTTACATTCACTTTACTATATATTTACTTATATATCGTGCCTTACATTTATATTCACTCTACCTCTACCTATATATGGTGCTTTACCTTTATATTGGGCCTTACATTTACATTCACTTTACTATATATTTACTTATATATCGTGCCTTACATTTATATTCACTCTACCTCTACCTATATATGGTGCTTTACCTTTATATTGGGCCTTACATTTACATTCACTTTACTATATATTTACTTATATATCGTGCCTTACATTTATATTCACTCTACCTCTACCTATATATGGTGCTTTACCTTTATATTGGGCCTTACATTTACATTCACTTTACTATATATTTACTTATATATCGTGCCTTACATTTATATTCACTCTACCTCTACCTATATATGGTGCTTTACCTTTATATTGGGCCTTACATTTACATTCACTTTACTATATATTTACTTATATATCGTGCCTTACATTTATATTCACTCTACCTCTACCTATATATGGTGCTTTACCTTTATATTGGGCCTTACATTTACATTCACTTTACTATATATTTACTTATATATCGTGCCTTACATTTATATTCACTCTACCTCTACCTATATATGGTGCTTTACCTTTATATTGGGCCTTACATTTACATTCACTTTACTATATATTTACTTATATATCGTGCCTTACATTTATATTCACTCTACCTCTACCTATATATGGTGCTTTACCTTTATATTGGGCCTTACATTTACATTCACTTTACTATATATTTACTTATATATCGTGCCTTACATTTATATTCACTCTACCTCTACCTATATATGGTGCTTTACCTTTATATTGGGCCTTACATTTACATTCACTTTACTATATATTTACTTATATATCGTGCCTTACATTTATATTCACTCTACCTCTACCTATATATGGTGCTTTACCTTTATATTGGGCCTTACATTTACATTCACTTTACTATATATTTACTTATATATCGTGCCTTACATTTATATTCACTCTACCTCTACCTATATATGGTGCTTTACCTTTATATTGGGCCTTACATTTACATTCACTTTACTATATATTTACTTATATATCGTGCCTTACATTTATATTCACTCTACCTCTACCTATATATGGTGCTTTACCTTTATATTGGGCCTTACATTTACATTCACTTTACTATATATTTACTTATATATCGTGCCTTACATTTATATTCACTCTACCTCTACCTATATATGGTGCTTTACCTTTATATTGGGCCTTACATTTACATTCACTTTACTATATATTTACTTATATATCGTGCCTTACATTTATATTCACTCTACCTCTACCTATATATGGTGCTTTACCTTTATATTGGGCCTTACATTTACATTCACTTTACTATATATTTACTTATATATCGTGCCTTACATTTATATTCACTCTACCTCTACCTATATATGGTGCTTTACCTTTATATTGGGCCTTACATTTACATTCACTTTACTATATATTTACTTATATATCGTGCCTTACATTTATATTCACTCTACCTCTACCTATATATGGTGCTTTACCTTTATATTGGGCCTTACATTTACATTCACTTTACTATATATTTACTTATATATCGTGCCTTACATTTATATTCACTCTACCTCTACCTATATATGGTGCTTTACCTTTATATTGGCCTTACATTTACATTCACTTTACTATATATTTACTTATATATCGTGCCTTACATTTATATTCACTCTACCTCTACCTATATATGGTGCTTTACCTTTATATTGTGCCTTACATTTACATTCACTTTACTATATATTTACTTATATATCGTGCCTTACATTTATATTCACTCTACCTCTACCTATATATGGTGCTTTACCTTTATATTGGGCCTTACATTTACATTCACTTTACTATATATTTACTTATATATCGTGCCTTACATTTATATTCACTCTACCTCTACCTATATATGGTGCTTTACCTTTATATTGGGCCTTACATTTACATTCACTTTACTATATATTTACTTATATATCGTGCCTTACATTTATATTCACTCTACCTCTACCTATATATGGTGCTTTACCTTTATATTGTGCCTTACATTTACATTCACTTTACTATATATTTACTTATATATCGTGCCTTACATTTATATTCACTCTACCTCTACCTATATATGGTGCTTTACCTTTATATTGTGCCTTACATTTACATTCACTTTACTTATATATCGTGCCTTACATTTATATTCACTCTACCTCTACCTATATATGGTGCTTTACCTTTATATTGGGCCTTACATTTACATTCACTTTACTATATATTTACTTATATATCGTGCCTTACATTTATATTCACTCTACCTCTACCTATATATGGTGCTTTACCTTTATATTGTGCCTTACATTTACATTCACTTTACTTATATATCGTGCCTTACATTTATATTCACTCTACCTCTACCTATATATGGTGCTTTACCTTTATATTGGGCCTTACATTTACATTCACTTTACTATATATTTACTTATATATCGTGCCTTACATTTATATTCACTCTACCTCTACCTATATATGGTGCTTTACCTTTATATTGGGCCTTACATTTACATTCACTTTACTATATATTTACTTATATATCGTGCCTTACATTTATATTCACTCTACCTCTACCTATATATGGTGCTTTACCTTTATATTGGGCCTTACATTTACATTCACTTTACTATATATTTACTTATATATCGTGCCTTACATTTATATTCACTCTACCTCTACCTATATATGGTGCTTTACCTTTATATTGGGCCTTACATTTACATTCACTTTACTATATATTTACTTATATATCGTGCCTTACATTTATATTCACTCTACCTCTACCTATATATGGTGCTTTACCTTTATATTGGGCCTTACATTTACATTCACTTTACTATATATTTACTTATATATCGTGCCTTACATTTATATTCACTCTACCTCTACCTATATATGGTGCTTTACCTTTATATTGTGCCTTACATTTACATTCACTTTACTATATATTTACTTATATATCGTGCCTTACATTTATATTCACTCTACCTCTACCTATATATGGTGCTTTACCTTTATATTGTGCCTTACATTTACATTCACTTTACTATATATTTACTTATATATCGTGCCTTACATTTATATTCACTCTACCTCTACCTATATATGGTGCTTTACCTTTATATTGTGCCTTACATTTACATTCACTTTACTTATATATCGTGCCTTACATTTATATTCACTCTACCTCTACCTATATATGGTGCTTTACCTTTATATTGGGCCTTACATTTACATTCACTTTACTATATATTTACTTATATATCGTGCCTTACATTTATATTCACTCTACCTCTACCTATATATGGTGCTTTACCTTTATATTGGGCCTTACATTTACATTCACTTTACTATATATTTACTTATATATCGTGCCTTACATTTATATTCACTCTACCTCTACCTATATATGGTGCTTTACCTTTATATTGGGCCTTACATTTACATTCACTTTACTATATATTTACTTATATATCGTGCCTTACATTTATATTCACTCTACCTCTACCTATATATGGTGCTTTACCTTTATATTGGGCCTTACATTTACATTCACTTTACTATATATTTACTTATATATCGTGCCTTACATTTATATTCACTCTACCTCTACCTATATATGGTGCTTTACCTTTATATTGGCCTTACATTTACATTCACTTTACTATATATTTACTTATATATCGTGCCTTACATTTATATTCACTCTACCTCTACCTATATATGGTGCTTTACCTTTATATTGGGCCTTACATTTACATTCACTTTACTATATATTTACTTATATATCGTGCCTTACATTTATATTCACTCTACCTCTACCTATATATGGTGCTTTACCTTTATATTGGGCCTTACATTTACATTCACTTTACTATATATTTACTTATATATCGTGCCTTACATTTATATTCACTCTACCTCTACCTATATATGGTGCTTTACCTTTATATTGTGCCTTACATTTACATTCACTTTACTATATATTTACTTATATATCGTGCCTTACATTTATATTCACTTTACTATATATTTACTTATATATCGTGCCTTACATTTATATTCACTCTACCTCTACCTATATATGGTGCTTTACCTTTATATTGGGCCTTACATTTACATTCACTTTACTATATATTTACTTATATATCGTGCCTTACATTTATATTCACTTTACTATATATTTACTTATATATCGTGCCTTACATTTATATCACTCTACTCTACCTCTACCTATATATGGTGCTTTACCTTTATATTGTGCCTTACATTTACATTCACTTTACTATATATTACTTATATATCGTGCTTTACATTTATATTTCACTCTACCTCTACCTATATATGGTGCTTTACCTTTATATTGGGCCTTACATTTACATTCACTTACTATATATTTACTTATATATCGTGCCTTACATTTATATTCACTCTACCTTACCTATATATGGTGCTTTACCTTTATATGTGCCCTTACATTTACATTCACTTTACTATATATTTACTTATATATCGTGCCTTACATTTATATTCACTCTACCTCTACCTATATATGGTGCTTTACCTTTATATTGGGCCTTACATTACATTCACTTTACTATATATTTACTTATATATCGTGCCTTACATTTATATTCACTCTACCTCTACCTATATATGGTGCTTTACCTTTTATTGGGCCTTACATTTACATTCACTTTACTATATATTTACTTATATATCGTGCCTTACATTTATATTCACTCTACCTCTACCTATATATGGTGCTTTACCTTTATATTGTGCCTTACATTTACATTCACTTTACTATATATTTACTTATATATCGTGCCTACATTTATATTCACTCTACCTCTACCTATATATGGTGCTTTACCTTTATATTGGCCTTACATTTACATTCACTTTACTTATATATCGTGCCTTACATTTATATTCACTCTACCTCTACCTATATATGGTGCTTTACCTTTATATTGGCCTTACATTACATTCACTTTACTATATATTTACTTATATATCGTGCCTTACATTTATATTCACTCTACCTCTACCTATATATGGTGCTTTACCCTTTATATTGGGCCTTACATTTACATTCACTTTTACTATTTACTTACTTATATATCGTGCCTTACATTTATATTCACTCTACCTCTACCTATATATGGTGCTTTACCTTTATATTGGGCCTTACATTTACATTCACTTTACTATATATTTACTTATATATCGTGCCTTACATTTATATTCACTCTACCTCTACCTATATATGGTGCTTTACCTTTATATTGTGCCTTACATTTACATTCACTTTACTATATATTTACTTATATATCGTGCCTTACATTTATATTCACTCTACCTCTACCTATATATGGTGCTTTACCTTTATATTGGGCCTTACATTTACATTCACTTTACTATATATTTACTTATATATCGTGCCTTACATTTATATTCACTCTACCTCTACCTATATATGGTGCTTTACCTTTATATTGGGCCTTACATTTACATTCACTTTACTATATATTTACTTATATATCGTGCCTTACATTTATATTCACTTTACTATATATTATGGTACCTTACCTTATATAGGCCTTATCATTTACAGCCACTTTACATATATATTTACTATATACCTCTACATTTATACTCTACTCACCCCTCTATATGGTGCTTTACCTTTATATTGTGCCTTACATTTACATTCACTTTACTATATATTTACTTATATATCGTGCCTTACATTTATATTCACTTTACATATATTTACTTAATATCGTGCCTTACATTTATATTCACTTTACTATATTTATTTATATCGTGCCCTTACATTTATATTCACTCTACCTTTACCTATATATGATTGCTTACCTTTATATCGTGCCTTACATTTATATTCACTTTACTAATATTTACTTATATATCGTGCCTTACATTTATATTCACTCTACCTCTACCTATGGTGCTTTACCTTTATATTGTGCCTTACATTTACATTCACTTTACTATATATTTACTTATATATCGTGCCTTACATTTATATTCACTCTACCTCTACCTATATATGGTGCTTTACCTTTATATTGGGCCTTACATTTACATTCACTTTACTATATATTTACTTATATATCGTGCCTTACATTTATATTCACTCTACCTCTACCTATATATGGTGCTTTACCTTTATATTGTGCCTTACATTTACATTCACTTTACTATATATTAGTTATATATCGTGCCTTACATTTATATTCACTCTACCTCTACCTATATATGGTGCTTTACCTTATATTGGGCCTTACATTTACATTCACTTTACTATAATTTACTTATATATCGTGCCTTACATTTATATTCACTCTACCTCTACCTATATATGGTGCTTTACCTTTATATTGGGCCTTACATTTACATTCACTTTACTATATATTTATTACTTATATATCGTGCCTTACATTTATATTCACTTTACTATATATTTACTTATATATCGTGCCTTACATTTATATTCACTCTACCTCTACCTATATATGGTGCTTTACTTTTATATTGGGCCTTACTTTACATTCACTTTACTATATATTACTTATATATCGTGGCCTTACATTTATATTCACTTTACTATATATTACTTATATTCGTGCCTTACATTTATATTCACTCTACCTCTACCTATATATGGTGCTTTACGTTTATATTGTGCCTTACATTTACATTCACTTTACTATATATTTACTTATATATCGTGCCTTACATTTATATTCACTCTACCTCTACCTATATATGGTGCTTTACCTTTATATTGTGCCTTATATTTACATTCACTTTACTATATATTTACTTATATATCGTGCCTTACATTTATATTCACTTTACTATATATTTACTTATATATCGTGCCTTACATTTATATTCACTCTACCTCTACCTATATATGGTGCTTTACCTTTATATTGGGCCTTACATTTACATTCACTTTACTATATATTTACTTATATATCGTGCCTTACATTTATATTCACTCTACTTCTACCTATATATGGTGCTTTACCTTTATATTGGGCCTTACATTTACATTCACTTTACTATATATTTACTTATATATCGTGCCTTACATTTATATTCACTCTACCTCTACCTATATATGGTGCTTTACCTTTATATTGGGCCTTACATTTACATTCACTTTACTATATATTTACTTATATATCGTGCCTTACATTTATATTCACTCTACCTCTACCTATATATGGTGCTTTACCTTTATATTGGGCCTTACATTTACATTCACTTTACTATATATTTACTTATATATCGTGCCTTACATTTATATTCACTCTACCTCTACCTATATATGGTGCTTTACCTTTATATTGTGCCTTACATTTACATTCACTTTACTATATATTTACTTATATATCGTGCCTTACATTTATATTCACTCTACCTCTACCTATATATGGTGCTTTACCTTTATATTGGGCCTTACATTTACATTCACTTTACTATATATTTACTTATATATCGTGCCTTACATTTATATTCACTTTACTATATATTTACTTATATATCGTGCCTTACATTTATATTCACTCTACTCTACCTATATATGGTGCTTTACTTTATATTGGGCCTTACATTTACATTCACTTTATAATATATTACTTATATATCGTGCCTTACATTTATATTCACTTTACTATATATTTACTTATATATCGTGCCTTACATTTATATTCACTCTACCTCTACCTATATATGGTGCTTTACCTTTATATTGGGCCTTACATTTACATTCACTTTACTATATATTTACTTATATATCGTGCCTTACATTTATATTCACTTTACTATATATTTACTTATATATCGTGCCTTACATTTATATTCACTCTACCTCTACCTATATATGGTGCTTTACCTTTATATTGTGCCTTACATTTACATTCACTTTACTATATATTTACTTATATATCGTGCCTTACATTTAATCACTCTACCTCTACCTATATATGGTGCTTTACATTTATATGGCCTTACATTTACATTCACTTTACTATATATTTACTTATATATCGTGCCTTACATTTATATTCACTTTACTATATATTTACTTATATATCGTGCCTTACATT
>NW_020538229.1:0-9481 GCF_003426905.1 Ctenocephalides felis
TAGAGAAAAAGCCCATGAGTCCCAAAGTCGAATGTATTTGTTTATAACCATTATTATATAAAATAATATAGTACTAAATAAGACCGAATAAATAGTGGTATATTAATAAAAAGAAATTGTTTATACTTTCCGAATCAGTACAGCTATTTAATGATCAATATATTTGTTTAATGAAATTTTGGTTCTGTACTAATGAACCAACATTTCAAAATATCTACTGTTACCTTCTAGAAAATATTAACTACGTTATAAAAATCTCTCAAAAACGTCAAACTTACTAATTCAATGATTAAGATACTTTTTATAACTATCAACAACCTTTTTAATCCTTATAATGCAATTGTGTGGTATATAATTTTTTATATACAGTCTAAATTTTCTAGCATTAACAATTTTATAATAGAACAAATTGTGTAAAAAAATAAAATATTTAAATATTTGGGGGCGGCTGTCCACTTGAGTGGACAAACATACTCTGTGAAACACAGTCTATTTTATAAACATGACTCAGTTTTCATCGAAACGTTGAATAAATTACATAAAGCAGTCCATATAAGACAGCTAATAGATTATTTTACTTTATATTTTACAAATTAATTATTAGACAATTTAATAGAAAACGCTAACCATTATGGCAACAAAGAAATTAACATATATACTGACTAATCAATCAGTGGCATATTCTAAACGCGAGAGAGAAAAAGGGATTATATTGTCTGTTCTGACAGAAAAGCACCAGAAGGAAGGCGGCGAACAACATTTTATTGTAAAGCATGTCAAAATCAATCCCTTTGTCAAAATCAACCAGTTATGCATTTTGGAAATTGTTTTGAACGTCACAATTCTTTATAAAATAATCAAAAATAAATAAATATTATAAATGTATGTCCTTCAACGACCACAAATTTTTATCAAACAAATTGCATAACATACACAATGAAACCAAGATTACAGCCGTTCCGTAAGGGTTAAATTCTGTATTTTTTGAGGTGATCTATATTTAATAAATAAAAAATAATATTTATATTGTGTTTGTTGTCATCAAATTCAAAGATTTCAAAGATATTGGGTTTTTGCGTATGAGCATTTCCAACAAATTTTTTAAACACGTTTGCGGACAGTTTCTGCAAGGTGAAAACATTGACAGTCGCTTTATTTTTAAATTTGTTGTGATGACCGAAAATCCATTAAACCACAAGCTTATAAAAACAGTCAGATTATCACAATTCAATAACTACATGGAATCAATAGCATCTGCGAATAGTATTTTGCGTTTATTTTACCCAATGTGCATGCCCAAGCTAAGTGAAAATGGAAAATACCCAAAAGATCAGTTAGTCTCTAACTTGATAGCTAACTACAAACTACAAAATGTAAACGTTATATAAAATTTAAATCAAATAATCGACTTAATTTGAATAGCATTCATATTATTCTCGTCGTTAAGGTAAGCGGTTAATGCGAAGGGACTTAATTCAGAGGCCCCGGGTTCGAAATTCTGTTCTCAAGCAGTAGTGACAATGGTTTTTCTCTTGGAAACATAAATAGCAATATGTTTCCAACTGAAAATAGCTAATAATAAACCATCAGATATAGATGGATTCACCATTGAGTTACCATCTAAAAAAACGGAGTAAGAAGAAGCTTCAACCCAATACCTCATGGGACGTGAGATTCTGGTTCTGCTGTTAAGATATGAGAAAAAAAATCATTCTGCATCACACAATGAAACACCCGCGAACGTGTTAAGGCATAATATTTCAGTTGGGTATATTTCAAGTAAATATCGAATTTTCTTTATATTTATTAAACCGTAGACAATCTCTATATACAAAAAGTTTATTTGTTTATAATTCTACAATATTTTCCTAATATGTGACAAACTGACAATTGAACATTAGAACTACCTCAACCAGTTTGCCCATTAACCCTTCTCGTATACATAGCCCAAAATCGCATTAGTTTCCTGTTCTAATAATTCGCACATCATGCATGAATTTCATATATCTGCAATAGATCCTTAAAGGATGTTTGTAATTAAATACTCAACGTGACTAGAGCCCATCCTTCACTCCTGGAACGGAAAGGACTCGGACGAATCCCTATCGGCGAGAGTGATTACCGCACGCGATGTTTTTTTCGTTATAAATTCTGCAATATATATTCATTTGTGTTCCCGAATTATTACGTTAGGACATATAGGATGTGTTTGTGATTTATGGAATTTCGAGTCACTAATATGCTGTATGTGGATTCATATTATCGTGACTTGTTAATTGTGAAATACATATATGGTTGTCATAAGTGTAGTGCTAGAGAAAATGCTATGATGCTGTGGCAAAACAGACCTAGCTGGGGTCGATTTTTTTTTTGCGTGAAATCACAGACAAACGCACATTGATCTAAATAATTTTTAAAATTCTATATAGTGGTTTGTGATAAGATATATAGATTTTAATTTTTCAGATTTTTCAAACTAATGTATCTGGAAATCTACTGGTTATATTTCAACGAAATAAAGATGAATAGTTGCTGTAAGTATTCCTCTACAAAAGTAAGCAACAATAATTCAACAATTGTTACTCATTATTTTACAATGAATTATTTTCTAGAAAAAGTCAGGTATTACAACTTACCCCGTGTTCGGGGATATTACATTTTTCTTATTTATATTCCTATATATTCTAACATTATTTAGGCTTATTATTTAACCTGAATTTAAACTAGTTGTACTAGTTGGCATCGTGCCTTAAGACAAATTGCTTGTACTTCCCGTACCGTAACGAAATGTTCGAGAAATATTAAATGTTTTAGTAATGTATAAATTATTATGAATACTGTAACATTGCCTGAAATTTATAAAAGTTATATAAACTGAATTACTAAGTTAAAATTATTTATTTAAAGTAAATAAGTAAGCTTTAGAACTTTAGCCAGAATTAAAATTAAAATCTGAATTATTTTCGATGTACAGAAAAAAATGAAAAACAAATTATGAAATTTTGCTAAAAGCAATTATTTTGTCGAATAAAGCAGAAAGTTTTGTGAATCATTCAAATCTGATGCACCGTTCTCTCAAAAACTGGTTTCTATTTTCTGTACTATTTGCTCCGTATCTCCGAAACGGCTGGACCTACCTTTGTCAAAAAATAATCAGCACATCTCCCTATCAATAGAAATCAAATGTATTTTGAATCATTAAAATCAGTTGATCCGTGCGCTCGAAAACGTCGACGAAAGAATGTGGACATACAAAACACACACACACAGATATATATATACTCGTATATATATATATATATATATATATATATATATATAAACACACACATCCACTTTCTCTGAGGTATGCCAAAATAATCAGAAACCTTCAATACGTGAAGAAATGTAAAAATTTTCAATTTACATTTACGATTACAATGATTAAACTAGGACGATTACAATTATTAACCTACGGAAAGTTAATAAATATTCATGTCATAAATGTCAAACAATTATATAATGTTTATTGCAATTTTTCCGATTTTTTACTAGAATATTACTGTGTTTTTATGATCATTTACATCTTGAAAATTCTCCTTAACAAACTTTCAAGAAATTTAACAAAATTCCAATAACTGTAGAAGTTTGCATTCATACATCCGTATAGAAGAATTTTATACCTAATGTATATTGTATATAAATATTTATTAGTTTTGAAACGAGATGACTATCGTCACTAAAATAATGAATTAATTGCAGTAATTTACATAAAACTTTTTTTTTTAAATCTAATTGCATAAGTGTACAGAAAAATATTTAGAAAATTAAAAATTGATTGGACATTAGTAGATTTAGTTTATTTTAATTTGAAAGAAATGTTTGTGAAATTAGTTCATTACCACAATATATACTCACATTTAATACATGCATTGAAAGATAGATTTACATCAAACTAGGGGTTTATGGCATCGTGCAAATTGCTGAAACTTCCCGTACCAAAAATTAAATCTTTTAAAAAAGATTAAACATTTTTTTAGACTTAAAAAAAATAAGATTTTTGAGAAATATGAACTTTTTGAAAAAAAGACTTTTTTAGAAAAAGACTTCTGAAAAAAAAAAGGTTTTTTCATATAGACCTGCTTGCCAAAACAAATCAGCAAGTCTCCTTATTAAAACAAATCGAATGTTTTTTGAAAAATTCAAATTATTCGATCGGTGTTCCCGAAATCGTCGACAAAAATTTGTCCATATTTTCCAAGATATGCGAAAATGTTCAGAAACCTTTGAACCGTGAATATACATATTTTTGATTTTTTTTTTTGCGATTCGTATAACTTACCCAACGAGAAGTTAAATATTTTTAACGAACCACATCCTCATTAGATGGATATCAATTACAGAAAGATATATCCATGTTATATTTGCATAAGGAGACAAACCTTACATTAGAATAAACAAGGACAGTTTGTGCACATGGACTGCACTGTAAATAAACAGAACAATGTGGGGACTTGTACAAATAGTTTTGTCCAAGTTCCATTCATTTACGTTAGAACGTAAATTTGTCTCCAGGCGGTAATTGTGTTCGAAAACGGTTCTTATTGAAGAAATAAATTTAGTACTTTACTTGCAATGTCAACACCAAGAAATTTGTCTTTACTACCTCTTGCAAGGGTAGTACCTATTCAAAGGCTGTACTGAATTTAACCTTTTACAATTTGTACTTATTCTTCATCAGGACCACTCTATGAGAACTTTAACCCGAAGGATTCAATATCAACATCAAACTGCCTGATATCAAGCAGAAGTAACTTAAAATACTTGAAAATTAGATGTTAACTTGATTCAAACGAAAAAACACCTTTCCCTGGTATATTGCTCCATCAGGTTACAGCAAATCTAATAATATTATAAATGGATGCATTTACAAGTTTCCAACTGAAAATAGGCTTTCTCGGGTATTGCATCAATATTAGGGAAATTATAATACGTAATATAAACGGATTTGTTTCGTAATATTTGATTTGAAAATAAAATTTTATAAAATCTTTCATATAAAGTACATTTGTGCATATTTAAAAATACATTTGAGTTTCTCTTAAAACTTGGTGACATTATCTGTGGACTAGTTAAATATTATAAATCATATGATATAATTTATATTAATTCTGTACCTGCTATCGGATAATGAGAATTGCTTTATACTTATTTCAATTAAATTAATCTGGATTTAGAACATTCAAATGAATATCTAATGGATAACTAAAATAATATAAGTTTTTAAATATTGGATATATGCATGAAAAATATTAAAAAGACTTAAATGAGCAATCATTCAATTTATTTTTTTTATTTTCAGGTATGTATCTCCGACTTTGCATTATTTCTGCTGATTGGTGAGTTTACCAAATATTTATAGTACCAGCATATATATACTAAAAAATTATACATATATAACTTTACATTAAGTACATATACATTAATGTATTTCCATTTAGTATAAATGAAATATAGAATTTTATTGAATTCAGTCAAAATATTAAAGATGCTAATATATGCAATTTCAACGATCTATGAGAGCAATTGAAAAAATGACAGATTTGTTGTAAAAAAAATTTCTTTGTATTTTTATTTAAAAATCATAGCATTTTTGCATAATTGTAGAGATTTATTAATTAACAATTGAGAGTTTGTAAATATGAAAGTATAAAACTTTTTTTTCTTTTTTTAAATTCCATCAAACTACATTCAGTAAATATTAACCCTTTTAATGCATTGGTAGTATTTCAAGTTTGTATAATATGTACAGAAAATAATTAAGTTTAAATTGACAATTAACTATACTAAGAGCGTATTAATCTACTTATAATAAATTTACGAACTTTCTATAGAATTTTAATTTCAAATATATAGCAAAGACTCACAGTGAATATAACGGTAAAATAAACACTTAATATTAAATTAAAATAAAAATCCACCATGAGTAAAAATTGTAGTCGGAATTAGTAAAAAGAAAACTTGAAAGCAAATTATCTCTATATATTCCTATATTTGTAAACAAAACCATAATATTATATTGATATACTTTATGTTTAAAATTGCGTGCTAAAATTAAATATATGCATAATATGCATATTGTTATATGAATGAATACGAAGAAGACCGTCTAATCTTCAAAAACTGCATTTAGCATTAATAAAATATCATACTGATATATTTAGGACATAACACTCATATATTTGCCAGTTTATGAAATGTCAAAAGATAGAAAGAGACTGTGATGTCACTTAGTGATCGAGCGTTGCCGACAATCGTGGAACACTCCCGAATGATTAAATGTCATATTTCGCGTGCTTAACCCGAGTAACTTAAAAGTTACATATTATATTAAATAGTAACTTAAAAGTTACATATTATATTAAATAGTATACTACAAACACATCATAATGGTTAATGTAATTCAAATATTATCTGTGATAGTTTTATCTCAATAATTTTGTAAGAATTTTGATATTAATATTTTTTCTGTGAAAATAAACGTACCTAAAATGGAATTCACCTGTTAGAAACGGTTTATATATTATGAGGTCTATGCATATGATGTTTTATTATCCGGGAATGTTCCAGGAAACAATGTTACACTACAATGCCTGATTTTTTACTTCACAACAATTTAACAATTTGAAGCAAAAAAAAATTAGGTTGAGCAGGCGTCATATGACATTTGACATTTAATCAATCGGTAGTGTTCACGATTGTTTAAGATTACATTCAGTTAGCTATAGTTTTACTTCAATAAAACAAATGTAACTTCATGACATATTGACTATAGATAGAATAGGTTGATTAATAAAAACTTTCTGACACGTGTTACAAAATAACAGTTTATTCAGTAGATCGGTATGCATTCCACATATCGATGTTACTCAGTTCCCAGCAACCAATGTAGACTGTCCCAATTTCATTTTCAATCGAACCGCAAAACTTTTGATTATTCTGCACTAGCACAGTCCAATGTTGCGAACAAATAAATACGTCCGAATGCTGCAGCCGCTAATAAAACATTGGTTTGTTTCCAGGCGAAACTTTAGAATCGTCGACGTCGACGCAAATATGTGAACGTTTCGCAAATTGTCCTTTAGGAAATAAAGATGCATGGTAGGAATGGAGGTCTCTGTTTGCACCAGATAACGTTTTAATTGTGATATACGGAATTATTTGTCCGAGTAAAGTTTTTGTTTTTGGTCACATGGGGTGATTTATTGGGCGCAATAGGTGTTGCCAGTGTGTGAGAGGATCCGGTGCTCGACTTTAGAATGCTGAAATTTTATGCCATGCAGCAATAATATTTTTACTTTGCAATTTATAAGTGATTTTGTTTGATGTGTACCAAAGTCACTTTAAAATATATTTTGTTGTGTATGTGCATATTATGATCAAAACATGTTTTTTTTCATTTCATGAGGAATTAGGAAAATATCTCTTTTGCTTTAGAAAGCCAGAATTAATTTTTGTAAACATTATGTACGTTTCAAGTACAAAGCTGATATAGGGATTGATTCTGCCGCATGACAGAAAAATGTTATGGCAAGGCCATATTGCGCTCCAACTTTCATACATTGCTAGTGAATCATACTGAATACTGTCAAAATCTAAATTTCATGTATTTGTTGTGCATTTAGGCATTTTACACATAAAGTGCAACGTCACTCGTATGTTATAAAGCTGTATCAGAAACACACTGTTATCTAGGATCATTTTTTTGACATTTATTTGGTTTCTAGGTTAGGTTTTCCATATGACAACCTGAGAAATACGCCTGACCGCCACCAATCACATGGCTTTGTCCATATTTAGTATGGAAAGTTCTTCATTGCACGGTCTTGCCATAACATTTTTCTGTTATGCGACAGAATATAATGTGCTCATCAAATTATCAAAACTGGATACAATTTGAAACTCCAGTTTCACATAATTTATGCAAAAAAAATTTTGTTGACTCCAATTTACAAACTCAATTTGTCACTTTTTCATGACCAGGATCCCAGTTAACTGGTTGAAAAGATTAGATCAAGAACGACGAGACATCACCCAAAAGAGAAGTTTCTTCAATTTACGATAAAATATATTATGAACAGGTTGTATATGTACAAGAAAATACTACGGACATATTCATTTTCAACATGTATTAATTCTTGATTCAAGTTTTAATGTAATTAATACCGTACAATTCCATAAAATCTGTTTCATAGTCAGTCTGCCACTAAACATTTCATTCTGTTACACAATTCACAATAGAGTGAATAGTTTAATTACTTTTAGTTCTGATTGCATATAATTCCAGAGATAATAGATGTGCATTTGATATGTTTTGCCAAGAAACAACAACTTGTACTGTGAACACAGCTTCCATGATTAATTGTGCTCAAGTTATTTGATTGAAAGTTTCAACATTTTGAGACCAGCTATATTTTATAAAATTATTATAATAAATAAGCCAAATAATTCCATTTGTTTATTTCGTTTTTAATAATAAAAGAAAGAGAATATTGTATTTACATTTTTTATAATGATCGCAACAGAATTTATTCAGTAAAATACCTAGCTATTTAATTTTTTATTTGTTGCTATTTTTCAAAAAAAAAAATATCATTCCTCTTTACCCCAAAGGCGCGGTAAAATGGCACAGCCTTTCATTTGCCTTATTTTTAATATTGTACAAAATAATAGTTACATTATTCAACCAATGTAAAATACATATCTTATGGACACATTTTTTAAAAAGAACACTGAATATAACTCAGATCTGGTATTTTGTCAAATATATTCATCAGCAGTCTTGGAATAACTAGTAAATTGATTTATATCTAGTAAAAATACGTTTTTTTAACTTAGTTTACTTTTTTATTTACTTTCTCTATTGTTTATATTTTTAACACGGTACTAAGGTAACTAAATTGGTCCATTTTACCCTACCCACGTGTAAGTTTTTGTAAAGAGTTTATAAAACAAATTATTGAATCTAACTTAAAAATAACAATACATCTTATAGAATAATTAAATAATGTATACTTAGAAATTATATTATGGTATAGTAAACTAAACAACAGTGCTCACAACAAAAAATTCCAATGAAGAAATTACTTTTGTTATATGTTTTCAAATATTGTCGTTTATTTCCTGTATAGCCTCGCTATACATTGTTTTCCCTTTACTTTCAAATATTTTTGTTCAAAATTTCCTAACTTTACTTGTTTTTTAGATACCTATCGACGGTGGACCTTTTTACCCGCGGACCGTTAAATCCCGCTACACCCTATTACAAAAAAATTTTATAAGTACATTTTCTTATGTGTCCAAATACTTTTCTAGAGCAAATCCGAGATAATGCGCTCAACAAATCATCAAAACAGGATTCAATTTTTAATTCAAGTTTACGAATTCACTATACTATATCTATAACTATAACATATATGTATATATATATATATATATATAT
>NW_020538230.1:0-17858 GCF_003426905.1 Ctenocephalides felis
AAACAGTTCAACATCATATCATTGAATATATCACCCTTTCATTTAGTATAAAGACACACGTTTCCTTACGGAAAATTAAATCTTTATAAAGTTTCCACCAGCTATCCGTCTATGAGTATTCGTCGTCCATGTGAGTATGTAATACGTTGGAGACTAATTGCTTTATTTACTCTGGGATCGAGGAAGTCAAATAACACGGTCTTCGTGAGCCTTCACTTGTATCAGCACATACAAACATACACCCGCAAACACCACATACTGTTCGGCTTAAAATTAAAATCAGAGGTGACAACCGTAACGAGGCGGCTTTGCCGCACACCAAATAAAGCTTGGTTTTAGGTCATATGCGGCTTATTTTAGAGTATTTCAAGCATCATCTTCTAATTTACAAGGACATTTTGCGTTTACTATGATTAGTAAGACTTTGTACCCTTGATAATTTATTATCACCTGACTGTGAGTCAGAAATTAAACTTTTCTAGACAAACACTTTCATATTAGATATATTATGATCTAATTGTGTTAAGGGGTGTGCTTAAGAGGAATTGCTGGTGTTTATTGTTTTATAGAAATATCAAATAATTAGATTTTTTTTAAATCTAGAACTTGTTTAATAAGTTTTCTTTTTAATAAAGTCGAAGAAATATGCTCGACAAATTCCAATATTAAAAATACCAAAAAAATAGTCAATGCGTATCAATAATGGGAATTTTTTTAATTAATATTTAAAGATTTTGCATTACTTTTTGATACTTTTGTTAATGCATCTGTTTTACTCAAATGTATCAAATGAACTGAAATACTATTGCTAATTAACACGTTAATGGCCACGATAATATCAGAACAATTTTCACTTGGACCATGGTAATTTTATTTGATTATTCAGAAAAATGTATTAAGGAAACTTGGGGTACAAAAGAAAAATTGCCAACATTTTTGTTAAAACACTATATTTATGTCACCCTCGTATGTCTGACATTACTCATATAGAACTTCTTAGCATCAGACACATATGACTAATAATGCAATTAATGTATTTCATACGACTATTATTACTTTTTTGACTATTTTATTCGAATCACCTCCATTTTCTGGTTATTACTGCCCTGGTTATTATAAACAAACACCAAATTGATTACGACAATGTTATCACTTACGTTTTTTTCTGTATAATTGTGCAAGATTTTGTCTGCGCAAGAGGAGTAATATGTACAAATATAATTAATGATAATATTTAACAACTTATTATTCACGTATTCAAATATAGCGATTCCAAAAATTATCTCCGAGAAAAATTAATTTCGAATTAGTATTTTGTGTGACACAGTGGTGCTTATATAGTCTTAGTTGTTAATTATGTTAATAGTGTTTTGGTAAATTTTATATCTTTGTGTTATATTAATATAAGTTTGGTATATGTATATATATATATATATATATATGAAATTTAAGTTTATTTGACTTTCTTTTAATTTCTCTATCGAAACATTTCAAGCACTAAACAATAAGTTAATATGCGATAAACTATCGTCGATCAACTTTCTCGAAACTACGTTCATTGCGAATTTACCATTTTATTCTCGTATTCGAATTTCGATAACATTTTTTTATAGATCGTTATAAGAATGCATTTATGGAATTGTTTATTTTTTTAGAAACAAACATATATTTTAACATTAAGAAGAAACTAAAGAATAATTATAACTAAATTCAAAGAAACAATTCAAGGCACACTTTTTCAAAATATAAAAAGACTAAATATAAAATTAACATGTAATATGTAGAAGAACTTTACTAAGGGGTCAATTCTGCGGTTAAATATACTAATGTTAAGGCAAGGCTATGTAATGTAGCAATTTCATACAAATCGTACTAAATACTGTCAAAAACCAGATGATTGCTGTGCAGTTAGGCATTTTAGATAGAAAACCCAACCTAGAAATTGCACAAATGCCAGAAAAACGACGGTATCATAACTGCATCTTGGTTAAGAAGAATCTGATGATTAATTATAACGAAATTCAAAGAAACAATTTAATACACACTTTTTCAAAATATAAAAAACTAAATATAAAATTTAAACATATTGCATGTAGAAGAATCTTACTAAAGAGCCTGTTCTGCCGTGAAGTCCAACGTTATGACAAGGCCATGTATGTAGCAATGTTCATACAAAATGTTACCAAATACTGTTAAAAGCTATGTGATTGTTGTGTAGTTAATCATATGAGGTAGAAAACCCACCTAGAAATGTCAGAAAAACGATGATAACATAACTGCATCTTTGTGGTGTGGCATAATAATCTGAGTGAAGTTGCATTGTATGTGAAAGACGTGATTGCTCAGCAAATACATGGCATTTTGACAGTATTAAATACCATTTTGAATGAGAAGCGCTGCTTAAAATACATAGTCTTGCCATACGATTGGCATATTTCACCACATAATCGGTCCCTAATTTTTATATCAGAATATATTAGGTTGTCAAATATCTCCCTTTCGCTTTTTTGCTCTTGGTTTAAAATACAAAAAGGCGGAAGGGAGATTTTTGACAGCCTATTATATGAAATACTATATTATTTTAGAAATTAAATAAAATAGAAAAATTACTTAATTTCTTAATTAATTAAGTACGTTGGTTATGTTGTAGGATTACTCCTATTCATTTCTGCTATTTAACAAAATATTAAAACATGTACGATTCAACAGTATAAATTATTAAATCGCAAGTGATACATCAAACTCACGTTAATGATAAACAAACATATCCCGCACTTATAAATACTATCAAACCATATAGTGAAACTCAATTCTAGTGAATATACCCTATAACGTTCCATTAATTGACACAGTGAAATCGCATCAATAGCTCTTAACAATTGTGCTCCATCCAATGGCTTATAATACTTGGACGTAGTGCTTAATTGGCGCGACTGTCATCAAGTTTTAACGATGAGCGACATCACATAGTGTTTGTGGAGTTTACCTCTGATATTTTCCTCCGCCCTGGCGGGGTACGGAAGACAACCCATGCAGCAAGCGGCTGCCAGGGGTCAACACGGGGTCCGCCAGGCGTCGAACCATGGGATCGTGTACAGTGCGAGGGTCTTACCTGCGGCAGGTGGAGGGTATCATACCCAAGCCGCGGCCCCGTACGGGAATAGGCACATGCAGCAGCAGGGTCAGCATCAGCAGGGAATTACCAGGACGGTGCCGCTAAATGCTAGTGAGTTTTTTGGAGATAGATAATAATTCTTTATATAAACAGCCAATTTTGGTAGTAATTTGCTTCAATGGTTTGAATAAAATAAACCCAGATAATTTGCTTTGCCAATAAAAATGGTTCTTATCCAGCCTCAAGCTCAGAATTTTATAATACAAACATAATATATTTATGAGTATTATAACGCTTTCTTGATTTCAATATTACATTAATCAAATACTTTATCAAACGAAATCAGACAGTCCTTTAGATAATGTTTGTGAATACAAATTATAAGAATGAGATTTCAATCCAGTTTGATTTATATTTTATATTATGGCGACTGCATGTTACATGCTGCTTCTAATTAAATAATAATAAATATCTATCCAGCCGTTTTTGAGAAAACATTGACAAAAATTAAAAAATCGGCTCGCATACACACTCTCTCTCTCACACCCACATATATTTTTTTCAAATTTGTTCTTATTTTATTCAGAATGAATTGAATTGTCGAAAATACATAAAATTAGTTAATCCGATATTTTGTGTTTTGTGACAGATTATAATGCTTTGTGTATAAGCCAATTTTGATAGTAATTTGCTTGAAAGGTTTGTATAAAATGAACCCTGATAATTTCCGTGTGCCAAAAAAAAATCTTCTTATACAGTTCCATACTCATAATTTTATAATGCAAACATAATATATTTTAATTTTATTTAAGGCTTTTTGGATAGCAAGATTGCAATTATCAAAAATTTAGTAAATAGTAGACAAGTTTTTAGACTTCGTTTGTAAACATCAAATATACGAATTAGATTTTGGGGCCAAAAAGGAGATATATAATTGAAGATAAATTGTTGAAGACCTGGAAATTGTGTTTTGGTAAAAAATAATGCAAATTTTCATTGGCAATAAATATATGCTTACCTTTTTAAAATAAAATTAAAAAAAGTTGGGAGCCAATTTCGTATATCTTCCTATGAATTGGTATTTCACACATAACAAGTTTTTCACAGAAGTGTCAAATAACATTTTATTATGAGTGTCTCCTTCTGATGTCTCATTGCTAACTTACGTGATGTTATTTTGCCTTAAGGCTAGTTGCATAAACTTACCGATAAGTTGCCATGATCAACTTGAAAAATAATAATTGAAATTTAGCTATTCAGATAAAATTCAACTGTTCATTTTGATAACATTTTATTTTCATTAACAATACTGCATACGATTTTCAATTGATGCCTTTCAAACATACTCATATATCTGTAATTATATAAATTATTTAAGTTGTTTAGCACACTTCATTTCATCTCTAAAATGTATATTTCATGTTCTAAAAATATATTTTATTGAAGTGTCGAAGTCGACTGTAATCAGTAGGAACCTACGAGTAGGCCTATAACATTCTTCTATGTTATTTCAGACTACAAAATCTATAGTTATATAAGTTTCATAAAAAATGTCAATTTTTTTTTTCAACATTTAATTACGAAGAAACGGCTCGGCCGATTTTTACCAAAAACTAATGAAGACGATTCCTAATCAATATTTTTCAAACAGTTTTTGAATTATTAAAATCGATTTAAAACTGTGGGATGAAATGTTTACGAAAATGTTTACACTTTTCAGGCAATTACCAAAAAAAACGGCTTGACCGTTTGTCACGCAAAATTAACCAACGACAACCTTTATCGAGGTAGATCGACTGGCATTTAAATTTTTGAAATCGGTTCAGCCGGTTTTGAGAAAACTTTGACAAAAAGTCAAAAATCGACTCATGCATACACAAAGCTACAAACACATATAATTTTTTCAAAATTAGTTTTATTCGATTCAGAATGACTTGAAACGAAGACTTGAAATGACTTGAAATAGGAAAACGTAAAATTAGTAAATAGGATTTTTTTGCGAAAACATAAACTTCCTCTTCGGAAAGTTCAAAGTTTGCTCGATAGATAATTTTATATATACGATGTTAATTGTTACAAAAATTTTACTAAGATGTGTTTTTTTATGGTCAATGCTAATTTCAATTTAAAGGATTAGGTTATATAAAAGTTCTTCAAATCGGAAAATCTAATCGTTGGTAAGTTTTGCGCGACGATCAGCCAAACTGTTTCTTTCTATCGTACTACGTACTATTATATAATAGAGAAATCGATTTTTATGTAAAATATCCCCATATTTCTCTGACTTTTGAATTTTGTTCTTCCATGCAATTTCATCAAATATATAAGGCCGTTTTAAAACGCGAACCGTGATTTCTTGCCTCGCAATTCCGTTCCAAATGAAACAAATTGAATCAGCGCGTACGGCCGTCATAGGATTTCATATGATTTACGACTTTAATAACATATTCCAGTTTCGTTTCTTTCTCGACGAACATGGAAGATACTCATTGTCTGTTTTACTTGAATTTGTTGCTATAGCTAGTAGTTGGACAGCTCAGAAATAGTTTGTAAGTTTAACAGTAATCAATTTGAATTTAGTTATAAGAACCACCATTCCTTCATATTCAATGAAACTTTCATTACTATTAATTAATTTGCGTTAGTGTAATTTGTTGGTTGGCGAAAACCACAATCTATATCCTTCTCTAAAATAAATTGAAGATGTTTTCTTATGTACACAAAAGGTTTTATTGGTTTTTCAAATATACGTGAAAGTTCAAATTTAAAGATGTAAAATCTTGCACTGACGTTGCTCATTATTTCTGTGTTTGATTAATATCAAAATATTACAATCGCAATGAGTTTCATGTTATATAAAATACTGGTCTATATATGTAATAATATTGTATTTCAGTATTTCAGTATTGTCACAATTAATCAACAATTCAATGCGATACATTGGTTCAACAAGCATACAAATAATATTCTGCGAACCTACTATTATCGAGCTATTGTTAGATATTTCGGAAACATGATGAAAATTCGGGTTGTGATTCAAATATAATTTACAACATACCATATACAAATTGTAACTAATTAGGCTAACAATTAAATATCTAGCATGTGTTACTAATTCATTACTAAAAAATTATATTTATCTGCGCAAGTTATATGATGATTAGAAGTAGTTTTCGAAGTTTTCATATTGAAATTGCAAGAAATAATTATTGGTTTAAAATTTGGAAAAAAATTGTTTTTGTATTAGACATATATTAGTTTTTGTTAAAGAAGCTTTGTCATTGTGGAACTAACAATGAGTATTCAAATTATTAATATTAAGTTGTTACATAAAGGTTTAGATACTGCGAATTAATTTTATTGCGGCATCTATTTTTGCAAATCAAGGATTTGATTATAAAATTGTATTTTTCTATTAGGTTAAATAATTTTAAAATTTGAATCTTTGACACAGTCATAAAGCCTATGAACCTCCAATCAGTCTTGATTTGAAATTCACGTTGCGTGAATCCTGATATCAAGCAGTAGTGATATTCGATCTTTTCGTACTTATCAAAATACTAGTTCGAAGTGCGTACGACAAAATATAATCACATCGAGAAAAATAACTACTGGATTATCTTCTAATAGCTAATTAATTCGTAAAAATTAACAGAATAATTAATTATTTTATTAAAAACATTGGGCTTGCTCGCAGCCAGTACATAGCATTTTGTGAGTTTTTCATATGAAGAAAGGAGTGCAACAATGCGTTGCTATTTTATCGGATAAATACCATGCATTTTAAAATGCTTTTTTGAATATGTTTTTTCCCCATCCCTGTCGATCATAATTCACTATTCATGTAGCATTAGGGAAATATTTACAAAATATTTATTTGACAGCATACGATATCACGAAACCGCCACATATGAGTTATCAGACCAATAAATCGGTCCGACATCCGTTCTATAATAAAATACCCGTTTGATATTAAACGTATTTAATTGATGGTGTGTCATGTCGCCCGTGACTTATGTGATCGAAAACTATTTTTTAATAATATTTTTACTAGAATTTACCATACGTGCTGCATTCGTTCAAAAATGTATCAAACGTTTATTGAAATTCTGCGTTATTGCATATGCAAACTCTTTAGTTTATGTAGTGCAGCAAACTTTTGATATATTACTGCAGTTGTTGATAAAAACCAATAATATGAATACCAAACATAAAGTAATTGATTTAAATAAATAGTTCAAAAAACCTCTGAATATTTTAGATTCTACAGATTTCATTACTGATAAATAAATTAAATTGATAAAGTTAAAAATTAAAAATAAAAACTCTGCATATACGAAAATATAAAATTAATATTGGCAAATTAAAACTGATTTGAATACCAAAATGCATATAATTATATTACGCATTTCTTGTATAAATTTCTGATCCATTGTCATGTACTTATTCCCGGTATAGAAATCGATTTATTGATTATGTATTACACTTAAATCTCAATGTTATTAAATTATGCGAAGACCTCTAACCTTAGTAGATATATTTATATACCCTTAATGTCTATTTTATTATTCACCCTCTGGGGCTCTTAGTCAGATTTTGTATAAATAAGACTTACCAAAATTATTCAGGGTGGAAGCACATCTTATAGAACTGGGGATTGAAAAATCCGAGAGTAGAAGGTTCTTTTCAAATTTACGATTCTTGGAATTGGGAAAAATGTCATATAAAAATAATACTTTGCTTAAATTGTAATAAATTATATATTACATTTTTTTTAATACTTCTGAACTAAATAAAATAATTATAGTATCTATTTATAAATACTGGAATAATTATAGTATGACTTTATAAATTCTGGATCTATTTTTTTAATTTTTTAACTTTATTAAGTATTATGAGAACTAAATTACAAATCCATTATAGAAGCAGTTTACTTCGCACGTCGTGCAATTTATCACACGCAAAAATAATTTAATTTTATTACTCGAGACTAATAATACACAGGATACCAGAATTGTAATTAGCTTCTAAAGACTCTTTTAAATAAAATTATAGACCTTGTTGCGTGGCCTTAACATCATTGTATTATAATTATACTTTACGAAGTTTTTAAATTGATTTATGAGCTATAAAAGAATTACTAGTCATTCTGAAATATAGAATCAATATTGATATAAAACCAACTATCGTTTCAATAATAAATACTTAATGGGTTTATGATATGCAGAGTTTGATAGGCTTATAAAATCTATTTAAAAGCAATTTTCTAATAAAAATCGGAAGAAAAGCAACAAAGAAAAGAATGGATTTGGGGAAATTATATAGAATTTTAACTCGGAAATACAAAGGAGGGTAAATTAAAATAGTTGACTGATTTTTTTTTCAAATTTTTTTTTGAATATCGAAAAAGGATTCGGATTTTAATTCTAATTTTAGCAAAAGTTCTAAACATCACTTATATTACTTCAAATAATTATAATAATCTATTTAATATATTAATATTCCTCAAATATTTTATTAGGGTACGGGAAGTTTCAGCCATTTTTCCTCAGGCACAATGCCATACACTACTAGTTTTTATTTGTTTTTAAACATTTTGACTTTATCAAATATTGCCTACTTACTTATAAAATCTAACTTTAAATGATTGATTAGCTTTAACAAGATACGGTCTCTATTTTAATCATACTTAGATTACATGAAATAAATTT
Organism: Ctenocephalides felis; assembly: GCF_003426905.1. Classification (NCBI taxonomy): domain Eukaryota; kingdom Metazoa; phylum Arthropoda; class Insecta; order Siphonaptera; family Pulicidae; genus Ctenocephalides; species Ctenocephalides felis. The sequence continues at coordinate 8,827 of NW_020538230.1, forward strand.
TGCAGAGATTTCTAATTCTCATTTTTACAAACAAAATCTAAACTTGTTTCTAAAGCTGTTGTTGTGCTTGAAATTTCACTTTTCACTCCGTTTTATAACTGCATTTATATGACAACTCAATGGTCAACCTACATGCATTTGGTTAACCTTACCTGCTTACCTGCATTTTTTCTGAATTTATATAATAAATTTTGATATATTAGTAAACTAGGATTATATATACACCAGTAATGAGAAAATATATTTTGGTTTTATATTTGCAAGTAAAAAAAGATATTACTATAACTTGATATCAGATTGTTCAGTTTCATAGATAGAAACTGGGTCTGCGTGTTTACGAAGCATTTATATCCAACCTCGATGTTAGTTAGTTAACTCGCTCAAATTATTAATAATTATATTTTGTAAAGATGAATAACACCTATCTAAAATTAGTCAAGTAAAAACTTTAGTCCTGATTTGGTAATCCAACTAAAAAAAACTTGAATCAACTTTTGACTAAAATTATGACTTTAATCCCTCACATCCTACTAATTCAATTTGGTAATCTAACAAAAAAACTCAAATCAAATTTTGACTACATACAATTATGACTTTATTCCTACCAATTAAATTTGGTAATCCAACAAAAAAAACGTGTATCAACTTTTGACTAAAATTATGATTTCAATTCCTCAAATCCTACTAATTCAACTCGGGCAACTCATTCTGTACAAGTTCTCATTCGAAATAATATGTTGCCTTATATCGCTTTCGAGATCTTCCAACAAACGGTTTGCGGTTTTATGGCGAATTAGCACCAGAGATAGAACTCTCCACCAGGCGGTTAGAGCTGTCTGGACTCGGGGAGATAAGTCGACAGTTGTCGTTCACAGCCATGTGCGAATGGGTTGTTTCCGGATTTGGGAAATCATATCAATGACCGAATGTGGTATTAACACACTCGAATTTGTGTGGAATTATTACTGTGGTGCTGGGCGAATTGGCTGAAACAAGGTCGGGATAATGGTAACCCATGTAGAAATTAATATGGTCTGAATCTACAAGCAATATAAAATCTACATTGGTCAAATTTGAAACCAATATCGGCTGGTCATAAAAATTGAACATTTTTTATATTGAGGCCATATAGGTAAACCAACATTGGTCTATATTGGTCTATATTTGGAAATTTGGAACCAATGTTGCCTACAAATTGTTGAATGTTGGTAAGGTAATATACAATTAGACAGAGAGCTGGTGAACATTTTGAATTATTAATTATTGAATTATTAAATTATTCTGAAACTTATAACTGATGTTGAAATATTACACAAATATTTGAAGATTTGAAGTTGAAATAATATAACGCATAAATCAATGTCATTTATTTAACAATAAAACACCTGAAATTTATTTATTTATTTATTTATTTATTTATTTCTGAAATGAACATATACGTAAATTTATTAAGAATGTTTTTGTGGAAATTCATTTATTAAATAAAACAATGATACAAATATATAACTGCATTAAAAATATGATTATTTATAAAACACAAAAGTGTCATAAATATTGATTATTTTTTTAATAGATATTTATTAATACATATCAAGTAAACTTTTTTTATAACAATAACAAAAGCAAATAAACTTTCCTATTTATAACATCATCACTCGATAAAACATTTCACAGCATCTGAACATATTTTATTTGTTGTTAATATATTTATTATCCATTATGAAATATTTATTTCATCATCTAGAACAGTCATTGGAAAACCTACCTTACATTTGATATGTATCAAGTAAATTATAATCGAATAATTATTCTATTATAATTTACGTGATATATATCAAATGTAAGGTAGGTAAAGTAATAAAAGTAATAAATGCAAATTAACTTAACTATTTATAACATCATCACTCGATAAAACATTTCACAGCATCTGAACATATTTTATTTGTTGTTAATATATTTATTATCTATTATGAAATATTTATTTCATCGTCTAGAACAGTCATTGGAAAACCTACCTTACATTTGATATATATCAAGTAAATTATAATCGAATAATTATTCGATTATAATTTACGTGATATATATCAAATGTAAGGTAGGTAAAGTAATAAAAGTAATAAATGCAAATTAACTTAACTATTTATAACATCATCACTCGATAAAACATTTCACAGCATCTGAACATATTTTATTTGTTGTTAATATATTTATTATCCATTATGAAATATTTATTTCATCGTCTAGAACAGTGACTGGGAAACTTTTTCAATCATAACCCCAAAATATTTTTGTCCAAGTTTGTATTGTCATCTGAAACCTCGTATTCCTTGTTAATAAATTTATAATATATCATTATATATTATCAATATGAATAATTTATGAAAGCGTTAAAATGAGATTGTAAAATGCACTCGACTCTACTTTTACCTTAAAAAATAATGACTTCATATCATAGTCTAAAATCTTGCTATGCAAATGTACAGATTTATTGACATTCCACATTGCATTTATTATAATCAAACATTATGACTATTCTGTCAAAATTTATATCTTTCCTTTCTATAACTTATTTAGTTACAAACTTTTGATGAAAAACTTTTCGATAACATTTTACTACTAAGCAAACCAGTTTCTCTATTTTCTGCGCTTACAACAATATTACCTGAAAATAAATAAGAATATGTTTTAAATGCAGAGACATATAATTATATTATAACAAGTATTGTCTTACCTTTTATAAATATGAAAGTGCAGTATGTCTTCACTCAAAAGATTAGGTTATGTTATATTTTATTATGTTATATTTTATTATATTTCACGTAATATGTACAACTGATTTCTCAATGTGTTTAAACTCCTGATCAATATAAAAATCCTTAGTGAGAAAAATAAAATTATCTTGCATTTCTTACCATTTTTATTGAAAACTTGCAAATTTTGACATTTCGAATAGCTAGTTTCCGATTATTTATTAGAGATACTAATAATAATGTAGTTAGCAGTAATTATTCTAAAAATAAATAGCTATTAGTTACAATGCATAAACGCATAATTAAGTATTATACTCACCAATAGTAAAAAGAATTCGTCTATTAAAACTAAGGTTATGTTAGATATACATAACTTATTACTTAATCTATCCATCCCAAATCAAATCAGATGACGTAAAATTAAGTTGAACTTTCAAACCTTTGTATTTTAATCCAAAGTAACAACAAAGAAATGAAATATTGTATATTTTTCAGAGACAATGCTTACTAAACTTAACCAAACTTGTTTGTGGTATATATTTCGCACCAATGCACATTACACACATTAGAAAACAATGTACACTATAACACTATTACACATTACACATAACTGAAAATATTATTCGATTATTTCCAGCAAAACTAGTATCTTAAAACATACTATAATTAACAATTTTGCATTAAAGGCTAAGGACGCCGTGTGACGCGCGTCGCTTCTTGTAGGCATACGTCATGCATAGAAGGCATAGAAAGATCTAGAACCTTATACCTGCGGTTCAGGATAGTGAGTTACTACAACAAGATTGTATATCTTGGTGGTGTAATGGCTAGCGTCGCAGCCTTTTGATTTTGATTTTGGGGTTCAAATCCCAGTCCATTTATTATTATTTTTTTATTTATAATTGTATGAGTAAATAAAATTAAAGTTTTCAATTAGTTTTATATATATCGGACAGTATTTAAAATAAATTACCCTGTAACATTTATAACTTTTTTATAATGAAAGGAAAACTGAATTTTTATACTATTCTCAACATTTGAGGTTTTCATAAAGAAACCGTATAAAGTATTATACATCATTAGAATCGTCTCAAAATTCTTAGTTTTTCTTCCACATATCACAACTTAGTATTTTAAACGGTTTGGCCTATGGGCGAGTTGCAGTGCTAAAATTCAAGAAAAATTGAAAAATCTGAAAATAATTATACGAACACACATATTGAATTATATATCATTTTATTCGTAATTTTATTCCGCATCTTTCGTCCGAATAAACTTTTTACGTATCTTTTACCTTTTAATTTGTAAGGGTGAATAATTACATGGTTAAATATTTACAGCCATATATATCTGGCGTATGTTGTTTTCGTTCTGTTGAGTCGATAGCTAAGCGCTAGCGTTGCCGACTCTTAACGTCGTAGTCTCGGGTTCGATCCCAGATAAGATTTTTGTTTTTCATTTTAAATATAATAACAATAATTATGATTGAGGAATTTGAGGAAACAATATTTATTATTAATTAACATGCAAACAATATTTAATAGTCAATTATAAAAAATGTTGCATAATATTCATTTTTTATTTTGAGGACAATATTTATTAGCTTATGATAAAAAATATTGCATAAATATTTATTTTTCAATTTGATGACAATATTTTGTACCCGATGATAAAAAATGTTGCATCAATAATTTCATTTCAATTTGTGGACAATATTTATCAGTCGATGATAAAAAATGTTGCATCAATATTTTTATTTCAATTTGTGAACTATATTTATCAGCCGATGATAAAAAATATTGCATCAATATTTATATTTCACTTTGGGAACAATATTTTGTAGCCGATGATAAAAAAATATTGCATCAATATTTATATTTTAGTTTGAGGACAATATTTATCAGCCGATGATAAAAAATATTGCATCAATATTTCTATTTTATTTTGAGGACAATATTTATCAGCCGATAATAAAAAATATTGCATCAATATTTCTATTTTAGTTTGAGGACAATATTTATCAGTCGATGAAAAAAAAATATTGCATCAATATTTATTCTTCTATTTGGGGACAATATTTATTAGCCGATGATAAAAAATATTGCATCAATATTTCTATTTTAGTTTGAGACCAATATTGGACAAGGCCATTTATAGAGATTATTGCCTCAATATCGGCTGACGTTGGCCTGATCGATTAGTTGACATCATCACAGAACCGACGTTCGCCGATATTTTTGCAATATAGGCAATCACGGCCACAGAAAACCGATATTGGTAATATATTGTACCGATATTAATTTCTACATGGGAATATTAGATATGTTACAAACGTAGATACGAAAGTCTGAAATTTGTCAAAAAAGTTTGCGTTTTTGTGTCATTTATGATATTTTATCATAGTTATGTATCTTCAAGTTTTAGATAAAATTTCAATAAAGTCAAAGGTATTTTTATAACTTTTCGTAACATAAAATTGAGTACACGTGACACTTATTAGCACAAACCTAGCGTTTGTGAGACTGGTTACGGTTGTGCCATTTTTTTGGTCAGCAAAAATTTTGTTGATTTATGAAAATTGTTCGAATAAACTTACATCATTTGTTGCCTTCTCGATCCTATCCCATAATCAGTATAGTTCAGCTGTTATGTCGACTGTCACTACCGTACCCAGTCTTTCCTCAATATAATTCTTAGTGATAACATAACAATTATCCAACTTCTATTATTACATAGAGCTGTGTAAATTAAGTATATAATGAAAATGAATTTTCATCGGAGAAAATAAAATATGCACTAATCCAAATTGACTACGTAGTAAACTGTGTGATTACACTAATACGGCGGGGCCAATGAAACGTAACGTGTTTCCATTGAATTATGCGAAAGGTGCATGCGATATACCGTTTTTTTATGAAATTGTACAATATTTAACTCGCCCATAGGAAATAATTATTTTTACGTGCGCAGCCGCGGGATTGATATTCGATAAGGATTTAATAAGTTACGAGCAATAAATGACCTACGTGGTAAATAAATTTTCACAAATTGTAAATGAAATATTAATTTTATTTGCGTGGCAATTTTGCATGCATTACTTAAATAAATTTTAGATACAGGAATACATATCATTTTTAAACAAACAAGCTAGTGAATTTTTTTTCATTTGATTTACTTATAGGTACCCTCCAATTATGGTGAAAACTACAAATTTATATAATTAGGAACATACAATTTATAAATTGATTCAGAGACTTAAGACTTGATATCTGGATAAGAATTTTTTTTTATATTCGTTTTTTATTACTTTAAACTTTAAGCTTGTAAACTATGAAATTATTGTAATTTGTATTCTATATAAAATATTTTAAAAATTTGTTATGAGCTAAATTCATGACAGTTTATGAGCAATTTCTGCTTCAGAAGATGTACCTCACCAGCCATCAAACCTTACTATTTCAAGATCATAAAACAAAATATAAAGATTATCACAGTATCTTCATCAGCACAAAATAACTGTTTAGTACAAAAAGCATAATATAAACAGCTTTATTATCAGATCATAAAAATACATAATTGCCAACATCAGTATAGAGAACATGGGTGCCAACATTTCCTTTCATAATCAGTGATAAGTCCAGGAACACTAAATATCACATTATGTATTTAATTTTTTATTTATAGATATCTCTTTTTATGTGTTTTATAATTTGAATTCAGTTTAAAATCTTGTGCTCAATTTCAATAGTAACAAGTTTTTTTGGATTGCAGTTAATTAAGTAATCATTATATTATACATTTCTGAGAATTGACTTTTTAATTTTGCTGTATTGGGTAGTCATATAAATGACTATACCGATTATGCTACTTGAAATCATCACCTTGTAAATGAATACTGAAGACCAGTTTTATAGTATATAGTATATATATACTAAATATATAAATAATAATATTATAGTATATATATATATATATATATATATATATATATATAACAAATGTATTCTGAGGGATACATATTAATTTAGAAATATGAACAAGCAATACTCTTTTTGCACAATAATTTTACACAACGTTTCGAGACTAGGTTGTCTCAAAATCAGTGTGTCATAATTTGAAATCGAAAATATGGAAACCTAAATTAGCATATGTGTATCCGTTACAAGTCATTCCTTTTACTGCATTACCAACGATCGTCGGAGTCTGAATTCTCTATCCAAGGTCAAGTAGGTGAGTCATGAAATATCAAAAAGGAAAGAGAATGAATAAGGCCAGTTGATTTCGCTAGGAAAAGATTATTTTTTGAAGCAAAACGGTTTGTTTATAAAAAAATGGTTTTAAATTTTATAATTAAAAATATATGTACATATATATACAAATGCATACCATCACACAAACATACACATATACTTATGCATATATACTTATAATGTATTTTCGGTTTTCAATGAAATTAGGATCTTGTTAGTAGGTAATTATAAATACTGTTCATTATAATACTTTTGATAGTCCTAGATAAAACCTGATCTTTCATTTGTTTTGTTTCTACCCCATACCTTCCAAAAATTCCTTAATTTTAAAAACCAATAACTATAATGGACGCTCGTTATTGCTCTAAAAATTTTGCCATTTAACAAAAATATGTAAGTTTCTTAGAACTTATTCTAGATTGAATGTTTGTAGCTCAACTATGCTTTTTCAGTATGCATCTAAACCTACATATTATTATTGAATTTTCTGTTAGTTGTTACTATACGGTTGTCTCAAAAACGAGCGCCATAAGTTCCCGAAGGAATATAACTTGCAACATTCTATCAAACTATCCCCTGCTGAAATTTGATTAAAATAAATTGTCAATATATATTTTTCGCTGAAATCGCCAATAAATAATACTGTCTTCATAACTTCGTGTTTAACAGGAACATAGCACAGTCGAGTGGAACATAAATGGCCTGGATGCGCTGCAATTCAGTTTTATCAAGTATTTGTTCCAAGCGAATAGTTTTAACGTGGATATTGTTTGGAGTAGCTATATTGCCGTGGCCATTGTCGCTCGGGACTCGAATTTAATATCGTAGCCTCGTAGCCGTTGGCCGTGCTACGGATCATATTAAAGACTACAATACGAAAGTACGAAACATCCCTGCAAATGTTTATCTCTCATTTTATGAGACTGCTACTGGAATTCTTTGGAAACGATTTTGAAGTTTAACTTTGTTGCGAGTTGTAATTATAAAATTGCTGATGCTGATTGTTTTTCTGGACACATTTTAATGATAAGACTAGCGCTTAAGTACCATAATGCACACACAAGCAGAGCTTTATTATTGTTGTTGTTTTGAACAGCAATCAGAACTAAGAGTCATATAAGCTGTTGGACTAATTTGACTATGTCGATATTACAGGTGGCAACTCAAACAGTTGACTCATTCTGTGTGATAAATTTATTATAACTAGATAAATTCTAATATTTTTATTTAAGTATCAACTTTAATTTTAAATATCAATTTTAATTAAGTATTTAAGGGTAGTTTTACTTGGGAACACATTGCTATCTGTATTTTGACGTCACTACTGCTTGATATCGGAATTCTCGAAATGAGACCAAACTCGTGATCTCATTTTGGTCCAGTCGCTTTAGCCATTTTTTTATTATTTAAGTAATTTTAATTAAAACATTAACATTTCTGATAACACATGCAGACTAAATTGTTGAAGATCAATTTATTGATGATTTCAAAATTTTACAACATGGTTGATGATAAACAAAATAAAATGCCCGTGGAAAAAAACTTTACGCAATTTTGTCAACGCAACAGATTGAAAAGAAAAACAATCTATAAATTTTGAACAGAATAAAAATAAAATATAAGTAAAAAATATTTAGGTACTGTAGTAAACCATAAATTGGAATGAGTATGAGAGGAACATCCAGTTTTGGAATTAAAAACGAAGGACTTATAGTAAAATCACACCTAGTGCTGATTATAATATTATGAAGTTTTAATTTGGATTGAAGCAAATTTAAAATAACCATTTAAAAGCGATTATCAACCCGAAGATAAACTCAAAAATACAAAACTAGAAAAATTGGAGCATAAAAAATTAATAATAAATGAGAGATTTAGACTCCATTAGCTGAAACTTATGTTATAAAAATACAAGTTTTAATAAAAAAAATCAACTGAAAAAATAAGCAAAAATAAACAAATAAACGTACTTGTTGTTAACTAATAAACTTTTTCATAATATTAATTCAAAATAATAAATTAATGATTAGAG
>NW_020538231.1:0-17622 GCF_003426905.1 Ctenocephalides felis
TTTCTTCATTAAATTAAAAATATTTGAACTCACTTTTTTATATTCTTCCTTAATAAAAAGCTCTGATCTTACTTTGTTTTATCTTCCTAACTGTATACCAATATGATATATTAATTGACAGTGTACTTGGCAGACCTTTAGCATGCTCTCCATTGTTTGATAGTCATAAGAAGAATTCTATTATTTATTGTTGAAACATTGTACCGTATTTCGTTTTTCCTCTCATCTTGTACGTTTTAGTTTGGCTTGCAATGTGACTTTTAGTTTTATCCGCGTTCCGAACTCCCAATGTTCTTGCTGCCTTCGGGCTACTGGACATTCATGGGTACCCGTTATATTATATCAGAGGGATGCCCTTTCGAATAGGTATTATAGTAGGTGCATATATAACAAAATGCATTGTAACTTGTAACGTTATAGAGGAATTTTTAATTGATAGAGAAAACATGCATTGGTAAATGATATTGTTTGCAAAGGTAATTTTCAATTTTTAATTTTGATTGTGGTAAAAAATTGGCAAATAAATAGCTTTGTTATGCTCGTAATGCTTATAGATGGCATGGTTAAAATTTCGGAAATTATCTTCGTTTACCTTTTGGATACTACTATTGTAAGTGCATATATGAAAAATTCTGCATTGTAACGTAATGTTAGAGGAATTTTTAATTGATTTTATATCATGTTGATAGATTCATTGGAGAAGCATTTTGTGTGCAAACATAATTTCCAAATTTTAATTTCGATTGTGGTAAGAAATTGACAAATTTTGAAAACACTTCGTTGTGATCGTAATGATCAAATATAGCTTGGTCAAAGTTTTGATAATTATTAGTTGCCGAATTCTTAATAGATTTTATATCATATTAGTAGAGATGAGGTGAAAATGCATGTGGGAAGGGATACTGTCGTACTGACAATGAGATAATTTGCAAATTTTATTTTCACTTTATTGTAACTAAATCCAAGTTGTTTATACTTCTGTTTTGAAAATATTATTTGTACGATGATTGCATTTTTGATGAATACCTACATATGTTTAGCGTTGGCCCTTAATCCGCCATTAGATCATTTATTATCACTATTTTATGATTCGTTGAAACAACTTTGATGCATTTTTCCTAGGAGAAATTTCTTTTGCAAAAACATGCTAATTTTGTTTTCTCGGCGTTTCAAGTCATTCTATATAGAACGATCCCAAATTTGGTAAAAGTATAGGTGCGTGTGTGTATGTGGGCTGATTTTTGTCTTTAATTCGACGACTAAAAATTTAAATGTAAATCAATAAAATTAAATGTAACTCAATAAAATTTTATAACGTCTCTATTTTGTGCAACAATCAGCCGAGCCATTTCTTTGTAATTAGTAAAAGTATGTGAAATTTTTCGTACACGTTTTAGGCCAAAATTTCGAACCGATTTTAAAAATTTCACAAACTATTCACTTCGTGATTGGAAATCGTGTTCGTAAATTATATTGACGATTTTTATGAATCTTTGTATAACAATAAATTTTAGTAGCCTGAAATAACAAACTAAAATATTATAGGCCTGCGATGAGCTGTTGAATTATAAAAATTTACCAAAGCTTCAGAATTCTGCCGTTTTAAAGCATAATTTATGTCGAGCTTATGTACGTTATATGTTTTATAGGTTGCTACTGATTGCAGTTGACACCGTACTCAAATATAATAAATTTTTAGAACACAAATTGTTAAAATAAAATGTGCTCAACTAGTTAATTTAATTTGGCCAATTACATATATTATAGGAATAATTAAAAGACGTTAATGGGAAATTGTGTTGATTATTTTTTAGTGACACCTAAGATGTTATTTCCGAAATAAACAGTTCGATATTTTATGTAAAAAGTTGAATCTTAACTCTCATTGATTAAGTTGATCATGTATACGTATCGGAAAGTTTATGCAACTTACCTTAAGGCAAACAGTTAGCTTGTAAATGTATTGGATAATAAATATACTTTTGTTAATATAACAAACATTGCAATCGTCGCAATTATGAACAGAATCTGCAACTTATTATCATTAGGATTTAGCACATTTGTAATCATCTCATCATACTTCATCAATAAACTACTCATATTAATACTGTAATTATATTCTATTAGAAAAAACAAAAACCAGCAAAAACAGAAAAAAAAATTAAGCAAAAATTAATATGAGGCGCAAAAATAATTTATCTAGAAAATCATGTTTTATCTTATCCCTCGAACGACTATTACTTTTTCCCTCGAATCAAAAATCGGTATTTCCAAAGAACAATAAAACACATGGCTTTCTTTCCCATAAAAAACTTTCCAGATTAGCCATCTTTTCGATCGGATCTTTCCCAGATTTGACAAAATTCCTGGACCAGCAGCGATAATATGCCGTTAACCCGAGCAAAAGCACAGATGATAAATATGAATATCCGTTTATCCACCGAAAATTCGAACAGCGAAGTCTTTTTGCATTCGGGTTCAGGTACAATAAGGTATGATGATGTACGGGACGAATCTAAACAATAGCGCATCATTTAACACCCGAACGAAACTCCTGCGGTGAGGAATACAAACAATCGCCGTATCGGTCAAGATCGACGAAAAAATTATGCAACGTGGACAGGGGAAAGCATTGGCGTCTTCGAATTATTTTTTTGTTAGATAAAAATTTTATTTTATAAACAGCAATTACATAACGAATTTTATGAGCTGTTGTGCTGTTATCTTTATAGATTTTTGTTTTTTTTTTAGATTTTACAAGTATATTTATTTGACATCGTGAGAGGGATCGCTATCCTGCGATAGCACCTTCTTTGATATTATGTGTTTTGTTGTAGTAAATCATTGCAGATTCTTTTTTTGAGACGCTTTATCGGTAAAGGCTTGAGCAGGTTACACGCTAATTGATTTGAATAACGACTTAGACGAGCTTTGTATCTGGAGCAGCAATGATTAATTTTTTCTTCTATAATTGGAATTCTGAGATCTTGATGTATTTTAACCAGTTGGGAACATATTTTGGAGCGTTCATGATTTCTTTCAAAATTTTGTTTTGAAATCTCTGTAGAATAGTTATGTTTGATTTACTGGCCGCACCCCATAGTTGTAGACCGTAGGACCATATTATAGATGGCAAATCAAACGGTTGTTCTAACTTTGAGGCCAATTCTCCGATAAAATAGACCGTAACATAGCGTTGTTATGGCGACGTTATGTTAAGTATTTTTTTATATAATTTTGGGAGCAAACATTGTAGAAATGCTATGTACTTGCTGTGCGATCAGGAGTTTTATAAATTCTAACTTCACTTGTGTTATCAATGCACATCAAAAAGATACAGTTATGATAACATTCTTTTTTGTCGTTTGTGCATTTTCTAGGTTAGATTTTATATCTAAAACGCACAGCATATATAAAGAATTTTGATAATTTTTACTATCAATTTATATGAAGAGAGAATCTTAACTTAGAGTTGTTATGGCCCATATATTTGATGATTTTTTATTTTGATTTATGTAATTCCGAGAAATATCTTATTAGTGCAGAAATTCCGGGGGTAATGATTGTATATTCGCTTGGAAACAAATGTTTGTCTACATTTCCAAGTGAAAACCGATGGGCTTTTAATCAGATTGTTCAATGCGAGTATCGAAACTGAAACTTTTAATTCAAATCCCATAACTCTAACCCCTAATTTATGTAAACATCCAGAAAATCACATAATTAATTCGAAATTAAATATAAACCCTAATATTAACTATGTTCTTATTAAGAAAGATTATTAGAAGTTAGTTTTAAATGTTTATCTTCCCGTAGAGCAAGTTATAATAATCGTAAAAAAAACAAATATTAACATTTTTGCATATATTTAATTTAATTAATTTAATTTGAAAATTTGCTTTATTTGATTTTTACATAAATATTTAATTTGTATACACCTATTCTAGGTAAATATAGTATAGCATTATCTTTACGAGTTATATGTTTCTAAACAATTTTATCATATATTATAAAAAATAAAGATACGATGTATGTATGTGTGCGCTATGCATGTGCGAATACAAATTTTGGCGATACCTTTGAGAGCATGCCTCAACCGATTTGAATGATTCAAAATGCAATTGATTTCTTTTGATGGGAAGATTTGATGATTAGTTTTTGGCAGAGGCAGGCCCAGCCGTTTTGAAAATACGAGGCAAAAAGAGCCAAAAATGGTGGCATTTGATTTGAATGATTCAAAATATATTTCACTTCTCATATTGGAATGAAGAAATGGTTGAATTTCTGGTAATTCAGGTCCAGCGGTTTAAGAAACCTATAAACAAAATAGAAAATGCCAATTGGGCAGTCAAAAACGGCGGTTAAACATATGCGCATCAAATTATCAGATATTTTATAGAAATTTGATAATAAGAAGGTATAAATTTTGTCTAGATTTTCAAGAGTTCCGTACCAAGACTTATAATGTTTAACCGCCATAGTGAAAATATCTGCTCAGCTTTGCCTTACTTGCTCACTTAGCTTTGAAACAAAATCACTTTGAAAAAAATTAAAAATGTCAAAATTTTCGAAAAACTGCAGATTTGTCAAAAATGTTAAATTAAAATCAAAATTGAAAAAAAAATTTTTGTTCAAAATGTTCAAAAAATTTGCAAGCTTTTAAAAAACAAGTATACGGTACGGAAACTTTCGTAATTTTTTTGAAAATTTTGATTTTAAAATTTTTGACAAATCTCCAGTTTTTTGAATATTTTGACATGCAACTTTTAATTTTTTGATTGATTGATTAATTGATTTGAGACACCAATATGCCATGCACAAATATATAATTTTAAAATTCACCACCTGCCCTGAATTTTGTCCGACGTCACTGTCCACATTTTTCGTGTTCGAAATTACGATTCACACAAAAGATATACGGTAGAAATGGAAACATAAAATAACGCACACTGTCTGCCATGGGACAACATGCCAAAATATTTGCTCAGATCTTGAGTTATTGCTGCGGTCAGGGCAGAGTAGAGATCGGTACAGATATCTACCTGTGTCATAAAATATATATAAATGGAAAAAAAATTATAACACGCACGCATATATAGGAAATTTATCGATATACACACATCTCCCCCACATGTGTGTATTATATAGTGGCTACAATGTTTGGGATTTATACCTTGGTGGCCTGCTTTTACAAAGAAGTTTGCAGTTTTTTGCTTAATCAATAAATCATCTTATTTTTTATCGAATTTTTAGAAATGTTACGTGCTAGATTTAGATCATCACAAAAAGTCGATGTTGACAATACTGTAGTAAAATTATTCGAAATTTTTGTTTTAAATTAATAAAAACTAGCTGTAAGTGGAATTCTGTCTTAAGGCAATTAAGGCATCGTGCCTTAAGGCAAATTGCTGGAACTTCCCGTGCCAAAAATTATTATTTTTTTAAAAACGATTAACATTTTTGAAAAAATTTCACTTCGAAAAAATAAGATTTTTAGAAATTTTAAATCGGACAAAAAATTACTTTTTTTCGAAAAAAAAAAATTTTTTTAAAAATTTTAAATAATTTTTTTTATAAAAATTTTTTTTGGAAAAAATGTTATCTTCATTTTGATATATTTTGGAAGATCTGAACTTTTTTTCAAAGCAATCGTACTGCTTTAACTGCATAGAGACGAAATATAGAGCGCGTAAGCGCCGCGTCGCTGTCTAACGGAAAAACAATAGTACGGAACCCATAGGAATGTAAACAAAACTTATACTTATTGTTAAAATCTCAATAAATATCTGATAATTTGATATGCATATGTCTAATGTCTAATGATTATTGTTGACCGCCAAATGTTATTTTTTTAGTTTTTTTTACTAGATCTCCGAAACCGCTAGACCTATCTTCATGAAAATTTGATCAAATCTTCATCTTGTTAATACAAGTAAAATGTTTTTTGAACTATACAAATCGGACGCTCCGTTCTCTTAAAAACTGAGTTACCGTTTTTGGCACTTTTTGCCCCGTATCACCGGAACGGCTAGAATGTTTTTTGAATTATTCAAATTGCTTCATCCGTGTTCCCGAAATCGTCGACGAAAATTTGTATCCGAACACACACACATGCACGCACACACACACACATACATCAATTTTCTCCAAGGTATGCCAACGTATTCAGAAACCTCTGAAACGTGAAGATATATAAAAATTTTCATTTTCGATTTTTTTGCGATTACTTACCCTATGGAAAATTAATTATAAATAAATCAATTTATCATCTCCAGAACATTAACAATCGTCATTTCATTTCGGATCAAATTCCAAAAAAAAAAATAGTTGCCAAATTTACACAAAATTGAAAAAGTGCTCCCGCATAGTCACAGTCTAAACGCATTTGCAAATAATTCTGTGCGATATTTTCACTTATACTGTGCTCAGCTTGGCGGCATTTTCACATTTTTCAATAATTTTCACAAAATTGGAAAAGTGCTCCTGTACACAAACAGTCTAAACGCACTTTGGTAAACATTTGTACCAGAGTGGCGCTTAGACTGTTCTTAGCTTGGGTGATTTTTTGAATTTTTAATCGAAAATTACAAAAAAATTTTTTTGAAAAAAAAATTAGAAACAAAAATTTTTTTTTTCCAAAATCAATTATTTTGTTGAAAAAAGCAGAAAGTTCTTTGAATCATTTAAATCGGACGCTTAGTTCTCTCAAAAACAGCCATTTTTTTTAAATTTAGCTCTGTATCTCCGAAACCTCTGGGCCTACCTTTGCCAAAAACTAATCAGCACATCTCCCTATCGATAGGAATCGAATGTTTTTTAAACCATTCAAATCGGTTGATCCGTTCTCTTAAAAACTCGCTTTCTATTTTTTGCACTCTTTGCTCCATATCTCCGTAACGGCTGGACCTGCCTTTGCCAAAAACTAATCAGCACATCTCCCTATCAATAGGAATCGAATGTTTTTTAATCCATTCAAATCGGTTGATCCGTGCGCTCGAAAACGTGGACGAAAAAACGCGGACATACAAAACACACACACACACACAACACACACACACACATCCATTTTTTCTGAAGTATGCCAAAATGTTCAGAAACCTTCAAAACGTCGAGAAATGTAAAAATTTTCAATTCCGATTTTTGGACGATTACTATAACTTACCCTACGGGAAGTTAATTAGTAATAATAAAAAAAAACACTTACAATTTTGTATCCTAATATAACAGATGAATACATTATTACTCCATTAGACTCCGAATAGTCAAGACGATTTATTAAAAGTTGTTCATGTTTATTTGTGTGTTTTGCCACTTGTGATGTTAAAAAATATATATTTTACCACTTTGCACATATGCTCACACCATTGACTAATACTGTTTCAATCTGTTATATTAGGATACAAAATTGTGTTTTTTAACTTCCCGAAGGAGAAGTTTATGTTTTCATCAAAAAATCCGAATCGCTAATTTTATGTTTTCTCGACGTTTCGAGCCATTCTGAATCGAATGAGACCAAATTTGGAAAAAGTATGTGTGTGTGTGTGTGTGTGTGTATGTGTGTGTGTGTGTGTGTGTGAACAGATTTTTTGCCGTAAATCGACGTTTTCTCCAAAACGGCTGGACCGATTTCAAAAATTTAAAAGCCATTTGATGTATCTCGATGAGGACTATCGTCTCTGAGTTTTGTGCGGCGATCGGCCGGGCCGTTTCTTTGTAAATTGCAGAAAAGTGAAAAATTTTTCGTCCACGTTTTAGCCCGCAATTCTGAATCGATTCTGAAAATTCAAAAACCGTTCGATAGATATTGGTTGGGAATCGTGCTGATTAGTTTTTGGTAAAGATCGGCCGGGCCGTTTTCTTGTAATAAAGTTTTTAAAAAAAAAATTTCGACGACTTTCATGATTATTTTTTTGACGATAGATACCATAGTTTTCTAGGTCATACTAAAATATTACGGCCCTACGACAACTGGTTCAGCTTTAAAAATTCGTCAAAGTTTGCAAAAATCAGTATGGTCTTTTTGGCATTTGTCAAAATTAGAATTTTCATCGACGTTTTCTCAAAAACGCCTGAACCGATTTCAGATATTTAAAAAGCATTTGATGTATCTCGATGAGGATTATCGTTTCTCAGTTTTGTGCGACGATCGGCCGAACCGTTTCTTTGTAATTGGAAAAAAGTGTTAAACTTTTCGTCCACATTTACGCCCATCCTACCGAACCGATTTTAAAAAATCAAAAACTGTTCGAAAGATATTAGTTGGGAATGGTGCTGATTAGTTTTAGGTAAAAATCTACCGAGCCGTTTTCTTGCAATTAACTGTTGAAAAAAGTGTTAATTTTCGTCCACATTTACGCCCATCCTACCGAACCGATTTTATAAAATCAAAAACTGTTCGAAAGATATTAGTTGGGAATGGTGCTGATTAGTTTTAGGTGAAAATTTACCGAGCCGTTTTCTTGCAATTAACTGTTGAAAAAAAGTGTTACATTTTCGTCCACATTTACGCCCATCCTACCGAACCGATTTTAAAAAATCAAAAACTGTTCGAAAGATATTAGTTGAGAATGGTGCTGATTAGTTTTAGGTGAAAATCTACCGAGCCGTTTTCTTGCAATTAACTGTTGAAAAAAAAGTGTTAAATTTTCGTCCACATTTACGCCCATCCTACCGAACCGATTTTAAAAAATCAAAAACTGTTCGAAAGATATTAGTTGGGAATGGTGCTGATTAGTTTTAGGTGAAAATCTACCGAGCCGTTTTCTTGCAATTAACTGTTGAAAAAAAGTGTTAATTTTCGTCCACATTTACGCCCCTCCTACCGAACCGATTTTAAAAAATCAAAAACTGTTCGAAAGATATTAGTTGGGAATGATGCTGATTAATTTTAGGTGAAAATCTACCGAGCCGTTTTCTTGTAATTGAATGTTGAAAAAAAAGTGTTAAATTTTCGTCCACATTTAAGCTCATCCTACCGAACCGATTTTAAAAAATCAAAAACTGTTCGAAAGATATTTGTTGGGAATGATGCTGATTAATTTTAGGTGAAAATCTACCGAGCCGTTTTCTTGTAATGAACTGTTGAAAAAAAAATTGAAGCCGATTTTCATGGAACTTTTTTTGGCGATATACATCATGGTCTTATAGAACTTACTGTAATGCTACGGCCTTACAACAAGTAGTTTAATTTTAAAAATTCGTCAAACTTTGCTAAAATTATTATCGTTTTTTTTTTTAAAGTAGGATTGATGAAGTATATTATTTACACATTTTTTTGATCAAGTCGATTATTTACACATATCGGGAAGTTCATGTAATTTGCCTCAAGGCTAAATACCAAACCAACTAGTTTTATTATTATTTATGTTTTTTTATGAAATTTCTTATATCTTATTCATTTAATTTTAATATTTATAGTTATATTGATGACCACTGAATGAAGGCTAAGATGCTAGCCGAAACGTACGAATTTTAAATAAGTTTTTAAAAACTGTCATACTATTTTCTAGTGAGTTAACGCCTAACTTTTAAACTCTATATATATATATATATATATATATATATATATATATATATATATTCATTCAATTTATATATTTTTATACTTTTTATATTACATTTTTATACAACAATGCATACTTGGAGTAATTCACATTAATTTATTAAATGAATAGAAAAATTCTGAATTTACATATAATTAAGTAAAAAAAAGAAATCAAAACTTTGTTCCATAAATTTTGATGTAAATGGGTGGGTACAATTTTAAAGTAACAAAAAAATAGAATTAAAACTAACAAGTTTTGTCAAAAAATAATAATTGTTTCACACATTTGCAAACAGAAACTAAATTTGCCTCGTATGATCGACTTCTCTTTACAATTATTTTAAAAAAATAATTTAGAAATATATGACCACTGGATACTTGGTGTTTCATTACAATTAATGATTAATTTATTGTTATTGTTATAAGTTGGTGTTATTTTGAATAGTAGATGTAAGCGCTTAGATGTAAGAATAATCTATAATATTTTAATTTAAGGTTAGTATATAACATTTCACTCATTTAGTTATATTCTATTTTTTTGTTTATATTTAAATTTAAATTTTAGTTTTGCTGTTACTTTAACCTTGGAGACATACTTATGATGACGTAGAATTTTATGTCAAAACGTATGGAGTAATAAAAATCTTAAAATTTTTGCTTTATTTTTTTTTTACTTGATCTCCTCCAAAAGTTTAATCATATAATTCAACATCAAATTTAAACTAATCCAATCTGAGTCATTACGCCATGCACAAAAAAAATTAAAAATACAGAAATCAATTTGAAATCTTTATTAAATGTAGTAATATTCAAACATATTTTAAAATTGCTTACAATTACCATTTTAGCAAAAAATCAAATGAGGTGTATAACATGTTTCACATCTTCTACATGAGGGTAAGCCAAGTTGGGCACATGAATTAAATAAAAAAATATTTACAGATAGGTTCAAATTTCTATAAACAAAATATTATGATGTTCTGAAATTTGATGGCTAAATAAGAACTATGGACAAAATTATTAAGATACAACTTATATTACTATATATTTACTAGAGATAACTATTCTAAAACCATATATAAAGAAAACATTTACTTTCTTCATCCTCATTTATTCAAGGTATATTTATAAATGAATAAATACTTCTTTTACCTTATATTTCAAAATTTGAATCCCAACAGAATTGAGACCCTTATTCGAAATTTTCTTCCTCGAGAGGAGATACCTCTCTCTCTCTCGAGATAGAGAATTGCTTTTATTTGCTCCACTTGACATCTCTTACCCCGGAGGTCGCCTCGGACAATTAATCATACGTCATTTATTTACTAACAGATATTCACCACTATAAAACTTTATGCTCCATTGCTGAAGTACATACAGATATATAATGATATTGTTAACCAAATATAAAACGAGAGCTGGGGAATTTTATCTTATGAAGACTTTTATTTAAGCAAACTCTGAGCTTAAGAATCGAGGAATTGTAACTTATTTGTACAAAATTGCAAATTCACAACAAAATTCTGCTATTTGCTTTTTATAATTTCCCTATTTTCAATACCTATAGAAAATATAATTTCATATATATTGTCATTGACTTTATTAATACGTATTATAGAAAAATATATACATTAAATAAATTAAAACATCGTTAAGTTCACTGATTGTTAATTTATTTAGATTTTAAATAAGGAAAATTTAGATTTTTAAATGTTAAAATATATATTTGATTCTATCTAAAACTAATTAGAAGGTTTCAAAAAATTTCAACCAGACGTATGTGTTGATATAGAGTGAAATTAGTTTGATAAGTTCAATTATAATTCAAATTATATTAAATAATTTATGGAAATAATTAAATATAATACAATCTTCTTTTAATTCCCTCAACAAAGAAAAGTATAAATATTAGACCCATATTAGAAATATTTAAATGTAATAAATAAAAATTATTACATAAAAAAAATTGAATAAAATATTTTTTTCGAACTTTGGCGGCCTATTGTCTGAGATTCTCCGATTAAATCCTTATTATACTTACTAGAGTAGAAATTTAAAATTCTCTATATGTTATTAAAAATAATACTTTTTAATTGAATTATGTAAAAACCGGTAGAATGTGATATGAATAGTTATATATTGTAAATAAAAAGGTTTGATACCGGCTAAATATGCGCCAAGTAATCGAGGCCAAGGACAAAAAAATTATACAAAAATACGGTATTTTTAGAAAATTCCAAATTTTGGAAAAAACAACAAATAACGTCAATATGTAATACGCATCAAATCTAGAAAGAAGCAAAAAAATAATTGTAAATTATGTCCGATTTCAAACTAAACCTATATAAATCAGAGTACTATCGAATTTATAAATAAAATTGTTCTAAATGCCATTTTTTTCTTTAAACATTTAATAAAAACAAGTTTATCAATTTATACTTTATAAATCAATTTGAATCTATTTCAACATACTGATTAAAATTATTTGTTACCTTCTAATTATTTTTAAAAGTGTAATAAGTATTGTTTTTAAAAATTTTACTCTGTTTTAGAATAGACAACAAATGAAGCTGTAGGATTAAAAAAAAAACTTTAAAACTACAAATCCTCTGACAATTGTCAATTATTTTGATTAGTTGGTCATACTTTTGTTATTGTTATCTAACTTACTTACTTGTTTAATTTTGTTTATAGTATAAGTAATAAAAGATACACAGCATTAAATATAAAAATCAGCATTTTTATAATGTTCTAGAACTTACCATAAATATACAGGTTAAGATGGTCATAAAAACAGCATAAATGAAAATGTTTTAATTAATTTAATATGAATCTGAGCTCTTAATGAATTTGAAGTAATTATATGAAGGTGTTAACACCACAATTTTTGTGTAAATTTCTGCAATTTTATCGTCCAATGAAATTTTCAATGCAATGATGATATCTTTGCTTTTGCTTATATAATTGTTTTTGTAAATTACTTTTCAATTTATAAACGAATTTGATTAAAAGAAATATCAAAAATATCCTCCCAGATCTCCACTTATTGCATTTGAAAATCGTCTTCGGCAGGTGTTTGAAAGTTCATAATGGTACACGTACCTATACGTCCATTATCGATTGTATTATGACTGTATTATTGGGGTGATTAATTATATCGTGTCTTTCATACATTTTTTTCAGTTCACTTTCAATAATACAATATATTATTTTTATTCATAGGCGTCCGTCAAATTCGAAAGCAACTTTGCTTTCGTTATTAATGGTATTAATGCTTTGTGTTGCAATATAAAATGTTATGTGAAAGATACGAGAGGAATTCGATTCATGATTGTGAATATGAATGTTTTACATCGGTCTGGTGTGATTGTCGGTTTTGTAGAAATAAATTTAATAAAATTCCTTCACGTAAAAGTTTCAACAAGGTACATAAATTGACAGTCAATTTATTTTGAAATTAGTTCTGATATATCCAATTGTTTTCAAAATCCATCATTCGTGTAATACAGTACAGTAGTCACAATTAATATATTTAACATATTGATATGCTTTGAATTAAAATTTTAATTTGAATTTATATTTATTGGACAGTGAAAATTTCAGCAAGGTACAAAAATTGACAGTAATTTTATTTTGAATTTGTTGTGAATTCAAATAATGAATAAACACTTTTATAAAGATAGTCAAATTTTTATATTTTAATCATTATATACGATGAAAATGCTATATCATCCACGTCCAGTATTTTGCTTCTATGTACGCACTTTGCTTGCCAAGATAATTAGTGACTAAGAGAAAGGATAAGATAATACAAAAATTCCTAAAAAATCAGTTAATTATTAACTTGACAAATATAGTAATAATCACAAAAACGTAAGGGCATATAAATTAAATTCAAATTATTTGATCTTAAATTTAATGCTATAGCATTTATATAATTTTGCATTACAGTGAAAATGAATGCTATAGCATTTACGTCCGCAAAAGTACTAACATAGCATCAAATTTATAATGTAACAGAGTAATTCACTTTTATTTATTTAAATTGTTATTAGTTATTATTAGTATTTTTGACTAAATAGACTTGAATTTAAAAAAAAATATTTCAAATGCAAAAATCATTTTATATGACCGAATGCAATCAAGTTATTTAGCATGACAATTTATGACTATTATACTAAAAAACTCTAGAAACAAAATATATAAAAATTTAATTATCGGTACGGGTAGTTCCAGCAATTTGCTTTAAAGCACGATGCTATGCACCACTAAGTTATGGAAAATGAAAATTGTTGCATATCTTTACGTTTCAGATGTTTTTGAACATTTTGGCATACTCTAGAAAAAATCGATGTATATGGTATGTTCTGATACAATTTTTTGTTCAACGCAGCGCAATTGCTATGGAAAATGCTCAAATTTTCCAAAACATTTCAAAATTCTCGAAAATCTAAGTCTAAATCTTTTTAAAAAATCTAATTTTAAAAATTAATTTTCGGTACGGAAGTTCCTACAATTTGCTCAAGGCACAATGCCATGCACCACTAGTTTAATTTTACATAAAATCAGTTGACATATTTATTCCTAAGTACCTCTAAAAATTCAAATCGATCCCTATATCTTCCATTCAAAATTTATAAAGATGTATCCCAAAAGATTAATATTAGCACAATTTTTACTGGTTGCACTACAATAAGTGTTTTTAACAAAATAAATCGGTGCAATTATTCTTCCCTCTCAAGTCTTCTCTGCTAAAACATCATTTTATGAAGTGAATATTTGATATATTGCTATTTTTTATTACACTGAATTATTTTTTTATCAACAGGAGTGACTTCTGTACGTTTCAGAATCATTTTCAAGTCATTTCACAAAGTCACAGGAGTCTATTGTCATTGCGGTTTTGTTTGGGAAAATAATGTCGCATAGGAGGACGTTTTTTTTAAGAGATTTTGCGATACCTGGGTCCATGTGAAATGTTTGGGATGATATAATCCATTTGGTTTTTTGCGCCATTATTGAATTTTTTTATTAATTTATTCTGTTATATAAATTTGCGGGAAACGGTTCAGAATATACTCAAACAATGCAGGAATTTATTTTATGACTAAATGCAATAGGAAAGTTTATTTTTGCTGTTAATTTAAAGTTAATTGCAGATATTATAATTGAAATGATTGAGATTCAAAGTGTTACAATTCTATTTGACTTTAATATCATTTCTGATATTTTGATTTAATATGCTCAAACGAAAAAAAAAATCCAGTTTATTTATGAAAATGAGTTAGTTTGATAAAACATTTTTTTATAACTACAACTAACACTTTTTTAACAAATGAACATCATTTATATACGAATACTATTTATCAACCTAATTATTTCTTTACAAAACCAATTTTCATCAAGCATCATCAATACATCATCAAGCATTTCTAATAACTTTTTGAAATATTTCATTATCTCTGATTTTTTTTTCACAAGTTTTCCAAATGTTCAAAAATTATCGAAACTGTAAAGAATCAAACAGACCAAAAATGTTCAAAGTTTCCAAAATTTTAATTAGTCAAAAATACTTTGAATGATTTTTTTAATATTCAACATTATTCTGAATATTCAAGATTGTTCTAAGTATTCTAAATTATTTTAGAATATTCCAATTTGTTTAAAAATATCACCAGATATTTTAAATTAACAAATTTACTTCAAAAATATTCAATATAAAATGTTCAACTTTTTTTTAAATCTTTTAACATTCTAATAGCTAACTGAAATATGAAGACGAATCTTTGTTCTGAAATTTAATTTATTGTTAAATATTTTCGAGTTAAAATCATTTTGTAAATATTAAATATTTACAACATTTTTTTATAAATATTAAATATTAAATATTAAATAATTCACATTATACACATTCGTATCATTAAATATGAAATAATACACAATCCTGTAAATTCTTATATTTATCTAATTTAAACTTAATTTTACATCTCATTCTAAAATGTTCAAAAGTTATAGAAACTGTAAAAGAATATTCTAAACAGGTCAAAAATGTCCAAAAAGTTCAAAAATTTTCAATCTGTTCAAAAATACTTAAAATTATTTTTTTCTAAATTATTTTAAAATTTTTAAATTTTAATGTACAGGAACTAACTGTAAATTTTAATTACAGGAACTTGAATCCTGTAAATTTTAATTAATATAATTTTAATTTGGATTTTACGTTTCATATTTTTGGATATTACAAATATTATAATAAAACATAAAATCTTACACAAATGCATAAACGATTTTTAAACTCGTATTGTTTTTTGCAGTTTCAAATATCTTATTAAATATGACATTCACAATATGAAACTTATTAATTATAAAAAGTAAATTTTAGCATGATTCACATTAGATCTTATGAATCTTAAGATTTACTCTTAATAAACGGTAAACAAAACTTGATTAAATTTTAATTCACAGCAAATATTATTTATTATCAACTTGCTACTGTCTAATAAAAATATATGCATAAATTATTAATAAAAATTCATTTGCAATCATTAATTTTTTAAAATAAGTTATCACTTTGACTACCGATCAATAATCCCAACGGACTTTCAAAAATCATATTGAATTTCCTAATATGCATACAAATTCAAATTTAATTATTCAATATTTATGATTATTGCTACAGTAAGTCATAATCGAAGACCACCTTATAATATTTGACCATATTTTTTAATTAGTCGTTAATTAACAAAGAAAATCCATAGTGGACTTTTTCGAGCGCTAATTAAAATCTAGAATGAGCAATAAATAAGTTTTTTCGAGTAATTTAATTAACTAAATAATGATCTCGATATATAAATTTTAATGCCATCGCGTGCTGTGAACTTCGGAAAATAATGTTTCTAATCGAGATATGATTAATAAAATTTCATAATTAATGGGTTACAGTTTTATTATGAATTGATTTATTGCGTGTAATTACTTTTGCTGTTTGATGTTTATTTGTTTGAGTTCATACGCAGAAGTTAATGTAATTAAATTTTTTGCAATTAAAATGAAATAAACTTGATACTGCAATTTTTAAGTGGATGTATCAAGTAATTATATAGCACGAACCAAAAGATGATGTACTTAAGTAAACGATTAAAATTTATTACAAAACTAGTATTATGATACAACATGAATACAACTCCTATTTTATATTGAATAAATCTAATTATTTAATAAGACATAAATATTGACACAATTAAAAATGTGTCTGCGTAGTTAGTCTAAAACAGCGGTTTCCAACCTGTGGTGTGCTTCCTTTCAAGGGGCGCGCACATCTGTTTCCAGAATACTATTTTCGAAAATAACCCAAAAAATTTAAATTATGTTCAAAAATAATTAGTTTTTTTTGCATATTGTTGAATAATATTGTTGAATATATTTTAGTATGATAATATCAGTTTGAGTATTTATAAAATTAAATTGTTGCAAAAATTAAGAGGGGCGCAACCATTGTTAACTTCCCGAAGGAGAAGTTCATGTTTTTTTATTAGAGCAGGTGGGAGCGGTGCAAAAAAGGTTGAAACGACTAGTTTGTAGTAATCGGGGTTATCAAGGAATATATTAGGTTTGTAAAAAAAAAAAAAATCGAATAATCGACTTTTTATTTAGAATGAATTATGTCCTTAATTCATCATCGAGTTTCAAATAGGCAAAATCTTCAAATTTTATTAAATATTATTTTTTTATTATGCAAAATTACTTAATAAAGAGTAGTGCGAGTTTCAATAAATTTATCTTTTAGTTTTTTTTAATTGATTGCTCAAAATAGTTTATTATTTAAGTCAAAATATCTTCATTGTAATAGTAAAGCTTGAAAACCAGTAGAAAAGTTTTTTTGGCAAATATAAGTTAAATATTTTCGAGTAGTTCAAATTTAGCAAAATTTTATTTAGTGCATTTTTAATCGTGAATAATACAGTATATCTCAATTTCTAATATTAATTTATATTTACACCTTATATTTATTGATATTGAAATTATATATTTGCATTACATTTTTTCGTATACGAGTATCTTCAGAACATTGTGGTCTT
>NW_020538232.1:0-16599 GCF_003426905.1 Ctenocephalides felis
TGAAACATGTACAGTAGGGGGGTTTCTGGAATCTAACAAAAATAAGTTATTGAATTTTTAGACTTGAAATAAATTCTTGCAGCAATGCCAAATTTAAATTCTTTCAATTTATATTTTTTAATTTAAAAGTTCTATTTTTAAAATCATTGAAAAATGATTATAAGGGAACGTTTTATTGAAGTTTTATGAAAAAAAAATCACTTTTTAACTTTTGCTGCATAAGTTTGATATAAATTAAAATTATATTCAAAACATATAATTTTAATATATGTTTATCTATATATTTTGCATTTTAGTACTTTGATAAAAAAAAATGTTGTATCACAAAACTCGTGAGACAATGCAATTTGGATTTCAAAGAAATGGATTATCCGAAGATATAATTTTATTCAAAATATTGATTACGGTGTATAGAATAAATTCTGTAATATTAATATACTTAGTCATTGTCTGAATTTTTATTTTACTACAGGAGTAGTTCAGTTGGTGTAGGTGATTTGAAAAATCGTTTTTAAATATCTTTTTTAGATAATGTGTTCCTAATAAAAATTATAGGCCGATTTTAACTTTTTTCCAACGTTTTCTCTCAAAACGACTGAACTAATTTTATAAATTTAAAAGCCATCGATGAAACTAGAAAGGAATTTGCGTTTGTAAGTTTTGCGAGACGGTCGGCAGAACTCTTTCTTTATATTAGCAGAAAATGTAAAATTGTTTATCAGCGTTTTTTAATAGTTATCATTCGGGAATCTTGTTTATTATTTTGGCAAAGATCGTCGGGTCGTTTTTTTCGTATTAATTATAATTTTTTTTTGCGATTTGACGCTGGTATTGGACGCTTTTAGATTTTAATTTGTCACTTGATTCTTTTTTACCCCTATAGGCGGGATAAAATGGAACGCCCAGGGTCAACAGTTCCAGTTATTTTGAAGAGAATTTACCAAATAAAAGCTACATCATTCAATTAAATGCATAATATAAATTTTATGAGTACAATTTTTTACATAGATGACCAGTGAAAATAACATATCTGTTTTATTTTTCAGGTAACAGTTGGAATAACTATTTATATAATTTATTTCTTGTAAAATGGCTTCTTTTATGGTAAATGGTAAAGGTTTGGTTGTTTTTTTTACCCCCCCCTACATGTAAGCTTTTATAGAGGTCTTACAATAACTGTTGCATCTAAATCAAAATTAATAACATTTTATAAACAATTAAATAACGTATACTTATAAATTACAATAAAGCCTTGCAAACAAAAGAGCTGTGCTCCCACAAAAAAAAAAAATTAACAAAGGAAAAAATACTTTTGTATTGATTTTCAACATAGCTGGTAGTGAAGTTCATAAGAATCAATATGATGGTTAGTTATATACACCTTTATCTCTCTACTTTCAAATGTTTTTGTTGAAAAATTCTTAACATTACTTGTTTTTTGAGGTATCGGTGGTGGACCTTTTTTCCCTGTGGACCTTTAAGCCCCGCTGCACCCTATACCGTAACAATATTTTCTATAAACTCGCTTTATAACGTGCTTTTTCAAAATATAACTATATTATATTTTCGATTTTTTTCATCAAATACTCATAAATCTATACCAGGGGTCGGCAAGCTTTTACCTGTAGTGTGCCAAGCCACTCTACCAATATGATTTAGAGTGCCGCCTTAATTTTGAAATATAAGGTTGTCAAATATCTCCCTTCCGCCTTTTTGTATTATAAACCAAGAGCAAAAAGCGAAAGGGAGATATTTGACAACCTAATATATAGTTAGGTTCTAGGGAGAAGAATTATAACCAAATTTATCTTTTAAACATATTTATTAACAAATAACATGAATTTCTAATATAAACAGTGCTGGATTACCCCATAGGCCCGGGCCTAGGGCGGCATAATTTAGGGGGCGGAAAATTTTTCAAAATGTAAAAATTTTAAACTCGATGAAATGATCCTGATTTTTTTTTGTAAATTTAGAGATCATTTTCGATGAAATAGAACGTAAGGCGTTTTCTAATCAATTTATTATTCGTGGGTGCCGCCATTGATATTTCTTGATGTATTATATTTAATATAATAATTATCAAACTGATAAGATTTTTTGAAGATATTGAAAAACAGTTCGTTTTTTGTAATTTTGTTCAGGTGAATCTTATAATTAAAACGCTTTAAAAACTGTTCAATTGTTTCTAGTTTTATTTTCGATATTTTATCAAACAATGGCGAATTAACATAATATATTCACTGTTGTTAACTAATTTATGTCATTTTTTTGGTATGTGAAAACATATTTTTTTAAATTGCCTGTAGGATAAAATTGAATCTTAAACTAAAATATCTGACAATTTGGTATGCTTCCTCCAATTGGCTTTTTTTTCAAACTTTAGGAAGGCTGAGTTATAATAATCCTAAAAAATCGTAAATAAAATTGTTTATATTCTCTACGCTTCAAGTTCTCCTGAACATTTGACATGCCTTAGAAAAAATGAATGTATGCATGTGTTTTATGCGGTTACAATTTTTTGCCAATTGGCATTCGGGTCCCGAATGCCGAAATTTCGGGAAGACGTGCTGATTAGTTTTTGCAAAGACAGTTTCGGATAGGGAGCAAAGAGTTAAAAAAATGCTAGTTCAATTTTCCAAAAACGGAGCGTCCGATTTGAATAATTCAAGACACTTTTTACTTGTATGACGAAATAAGAACTATCGAAAATTTTGCGAGCGCATGGTCAGCGTTTTGGGGATCCAAAAAGGTGTCATTTGGTAATAAATGATCATTGACATCAAATTATTAGATTTTTTATAAAAAAATTATATTATTATTACAAATTTTGTCTTCATTATTTTGATCATTCCGTATCAAGATTTTTAATTTTCAAAATTTACTTCTTAGATTGTTTAAATGTCATTTGCAAGGATCAATCGCCATGAATGATTCAAAAAATATTCGCTTGGCTTGTGACTGAGAGGCGTACTGTTTATGCCAAAGGCAGGTTTAGCATTTTTGGAGATACAGAGCGCAGAAAGTGCAAAAGTGGTCATGAAGGTTTTGAGAGTACAGATCATTCGATTGGAATGACTCAAAAATATTTGTTCGGTGTTCAGTGATTTCAGTGAAGAAATGATTAGTTTTCAGAAAAGGCAATTCTACTTGTTTCAAAATTTTGAGAAAATTAAAATTTTCAACAAAATTTTCAAATAATCGAATTATTTTATAAGAATTTAAAAAACTCGAAATTTTTTGAATATCTCGGTTCTATTTATCGAGTTTAGTCCAATGTCTTTTAATTTGTGAAATCAGTTCAGGCGTTTTTGAAAATTAAATTTTGATTTATCACATCACAAATGCGCCTTTAACACAAATTTTGACTACAAAGTTTTATCAAACTTTGATGAATTTTTAAAATTGTAAAATATTTTGACTCCTAATTGATATATTTCAGGCATCTTTTTTAATTTTAAAATCGGTTTCTGGCTTCATTCCAAAACGTAATATTTTTGCTTTTTTATGCTAATTTAAACAACTGGCTCGGCCGATCGTCCCGCAAACCTAATCAGTCCGGCAGGTTTTTATTTACCAAAAACTAATGAATACGATTTCCAACCAAGATTTTTCGAATGGTTTTTGAATTTTTAAATCGACTTAAAATTGTGGGCTAAAACTTTGACGAATTTTTTTCTCTCTTTTACTAATTACAAAAAAAGCTTGATCGACAGTTAAACCTGCCTTCCCAAAAATTTAGGTAATTATTCATTTCTTTAGTACAAGTAAATTTTTTTTTGAATTATTCGAAAACCAGCCTCTCGGTTCTTTCAAAACTGAATTGCTACTAATCAGAACTTTCTTATCTATGAGAATGAAACATACATACATACACACGCATCATTTTTTTTTAAGGTATGCCAAAATGTTTAGAAATGACTGAAACGTAAAAATATGCAAAAATTTTCATTTTCGATCTTTTGCGATTACTATAACTTACGAATACTTTACGCAAAGTTAAAAGTTATTTTTAAGTAATTTAGAATAAAATTATAGTTTAATTAAAAAAGTAAAAGATTGTCTATTAAAAAGGCGTCTGATCAGATAGGGCCTAGGGCGGCAGAAAGCTTAATTTGAATACTGAATATAAACTAAACAACATCAATGCAAACCTTGTGCCTGCACATTTTTCTTTAACATTTCAATATCCGGGGTATAATTTGTAACTTTTAATTTCACACCAGATTCTGGATGTTTAGTTGTTAACGATTTCTTTGTGAACTCAATATATGTTACATGTGAGAAAAAATTGGTTCACAGAGATATGTGGAACCAAAAGCTGAAAGGAGAACGCATACAATTTTCTTTAAACAATTAAATCTTTTCCGGCAATGTCATTCAACAATTAATATGGCTGACGATTTTTCCATAGAGTCATCTTCAGATAGATTTTTTGTAATTCCTTTAATTTTGTTCTCCATAATTCTGAAGATATTAGTTTGATAATTTCCATTTCAAAATTATCAAAATTAATCCATTCGAAAATCAACAAATCAAACGGTATTATTAATGGATCTGGTTTTATAAGAAAGGAAAATATAGGCACATAAGCTTCAAAGTCTTTGCATCTCTGGAAAATTCATCTTAAGTACTTCAACGTAGGTTGAATTACATTAGCGAGCTACGTTAGAAAAATAATTAAATTAAATTTTTTCTCTTATTTAAAAATCACTCGATATTTGCGATTTTCCTGATTACTTTATAGAGTCCCATTCAGAACCCGTGCCGTAGGTTGCCGATGCCTGATCTATACAATATATGAAAATATTAATGAAATTAATAGAAAACTTCATAGTGAACCAGTTGGCAACTTCTTTTTTGTACAATTTTGCTGTTAATAACTTTTTCACTAATAATTTACTTTTGCGTGGATTTTTTTCTACATAATGCAATTTTCGAACATTTATGGTAATTTTGCCCATGAAATTTTCGTTGTAACATGCATTCCTAACAAATTTTATCCCTTACGTCAATTTATCCCGCGGCCATGGACATATAAATATTTGTCTGCTTAATGTGTGTGTATGTAAAAAACAGGTTCTTTCGCTAACAAGAAGGACGGCAAAACGACGGAGAAAAAGAAATAAATAATAAAAAGTAAAAGTTTCATCTTTAAGCATTCAACTTTAGCTCATCTGCTATGGACATTGCAGGATGTGAGGTTATACTTACACATACACACACACACACACACACACCATATATATATATATATATATATATATTATATTGTGGTCTTCAATATGAATATTTCCGAATTTCTTTGCTTCCAAATTCCAATTTCGAATTTCTTTGCTCAAATGCTTCCAAATTGATAAAAAAAAGAAGTGCGCGTAAGGTTCACACGCGATTGAAGTAAATCTTATTTGTTACTGTACAAGGTGGAATTTAAGTAAAAATAAATACATCATATAACAATTTTGAGTAATGTTTATTAGTAATATGGTAACACTCGTGATGCACATATTTATTAGTGTCAACCATTATACACATTTATATAATGATAATATATTTATATATTATGATTATATATTTATAATAGCATTAAAAATATGTATAATATTTAAAAACCATAATGTAATTAAGTTCACACTTCAAATATGACATGATCGGTTTGTCATTGTAATTCGCATTTAGAAACGAAATTTCATTAGAGAAATGGAGTAATTGCTGATTAATAAATTCTATAATATTCGGGCGCACAGTTGATTATGTTAAACAACGCCTGAACAAATATTGTTTTCGCAACTTCACTTATCATGTAATTGTGTTCGAAGAACTTCATGTAATTAAAATTAACATACATTCATTGACTGGTAGTATTTTTTTTTTTACTTTTTCGCTTGCGATATAATCTCATTATTTGAACAGCTGTAATATCTGTCTTGCATAAAAAAATTTTCCATTTCAATAACTTTAAAGATTTATAGAAATTACGAATAATATAGAAATTATTTCAATAAACTTATGTTTCATACACGGCGCAAATGCTGCATTGGTTTTATTATTTTCATTATATTTATTTACGGGGGACAGGGTAAAATATTTTTCTGATTTAGGCATTTTTCATTAAATCAAGATTTGTGCTACGATGTAACTTTAAAATGTTTATTTATCTATGCCGATTTCCTAGTTGATATCGGTACGCATACAACGTTGACGCCGGTACGCAATACAACGACAGATCTCTATTCACACACGCGATGACTAATCACAATCGACCCGTATAGAAATGATATCATCGAAAGCGAATGACGAATCATTGGCACTCGACTTTTATCTTATCTTATCTGCCGTAACGCACTTCCGTTGCATTTGTACGGATTTACACCCTAGTCGCGTCTAAAGAAGTTTTACTTCAAAAATTCTCTGAATGTTTTAGCTCTTAATATTAACTTTAAGATAGTCCGACCTCCAACCAAAGTTTCTTATGGAAATAACATGGAAAATTCCATTTGTTTTTTTACAATTTTATAACACAAATTGATTGAACTTTCCGTACAGTTATAAACATTGGAGTAATAAAAATAGTGAATAAATATAATAATAAATAATCAATAAAATTTATCAATCGTTTAAAATTAACTTTAAAAATATCATAAATATTATTATTCATATTCATAAACATTTTTCCGTATCTATAAAACAGCTGGACCTGCCTACTATTTCATTAATCCTTCAATTCAATTGGATGCTCTGAAACTTTATTTTAATAAAGTAAAGTATAGAAACGTAAAGATATTCAAAAATTAACTTACTCTAATAATATTTTATAATTGTTTATTGCCATCTGTTTTAAGGCGAAGCTAAAATATACAAAATAGTTGTTCAAAAATGTTGCTTATAAAATTACTGATATGTTATAATAAAATTTTTAATACAATTTTTACATAATTGTTAAATTAAATATAAGGCATTAATAAGTCATGAGAGAACTAGTTGAATTATTAAAAATAAAAATATAATTGAAAATAATTATATGCGGTTGCTGACAAAATATAAGAAAATTTTAACAAAATTTAGTATTGAATATGATATACTTTTTTAATTGCATTATGAATAGAAAAAGATAATTTAATATATAATGAAATAAAATATATTTATAAATATATTTATTTCAATTTGTATGTTTGTTGACTTAGTCCAAGAATAAAACTTTTTGTTATTGGACTGTTGAAAATTCAGCTGTCAATCATTAAAACAGTTTTTTGATTGGTTGCATATTTTTGTACCGCGTTCGTTGAAAAATGAAAATCAAAAGAAATATTTTCGTTCTATTTTTATATTTCATTTCCTCAAAGGGAAAAACGCACCGATAGTTCACAAAAAGTTATGCCTTGTTTATGAATTATTATAAATGTCAAAGTTCAGTAAATTGTATTGTTAGCTTCATAATGTATGACAAATTTAAATTTTTAAAAAACATAAAAATAGGCGTTGGAAACGGATGTTTCAAAATTATTTATTTTTTACCTAGTTTGATATTATAAACTAAAAAGAAATGTTTCCAATACAAATATGCAATATCTTTGGTCTATGAAATTGATAACGTTTATTCAATTCTTAATAGTAATAATAACGAATTCAATTATTGCCTTATAATGAATCACAAAATTATAAAATTTGCAATTACAACCTACAATATTTCATTTTTTATGTTTCTGAAATATTTTGATAAATTATTTTCAAGTTGCACAATTTTGAAGTTTATTCCTATTTCTCTAGTTCTCTACATCTACTATATAATTTCAAGTGGAAATCGTCCTTCGTGGACATAGCTGCATCATTCAATCATATGATAACTATTAGATGTAAGAGCTAAACCCCGCATATAGGAGAATGGTAACCGATGGGTTGCCTCTCATAAAATACGTTAGGTCATAAGTCTTCAACAAACAGCTTATAGAACATGTAAAGTAAGAGTTCTGATTGCTGTTGAAACAATAATAACAATCTACATCTACTATTTGTTTATTAAACTGAATATTCTAGCATTTTTTCTAAATGATCGAGAAGTGCAGTTTTTCTCAATGATCTAAAGTGTATTTAAAGTAAAACTGTTGATCTTTATAGATTAATAGTATAGACATGTAGAAGATAGTAATCGATCTATAGTTTAAATCAGAACCCAGAAAGTACATTATGAACCATGAACATAAATGATAATTTTCAGTAGCAAATTCAAAACTACATGATTTTTATTTGCGAAAATTGGAATATGTGGTTCCAATAAAAGTGGAGCTTAGTTGTTTCGGATAAATTGATTGTTCCCGTCCACTTAATAGAACTTTGTCAACAGGGATCGAGGATTTCCCAAACATCTGTATAAAAAAATCGTTTGAAGTAAAAGCTGATTGTGAGATACGAGAAGTATTCTACCTCGTTTGGGAAAGCACCGCACTTTTAGTAGTTGCCATTTGAATAAAATCTCATAAATAGATTCGTTTGCTAGTTTCTGCAGGTATCTTTTCAATAAATCATTACTGATGTTTCTTTTCTGTGATTTTCTAAAATGCTAATTCGTCACTTCTAAAATGCTAATTGGATTAATAAATTAAAGGAAAATTGCGAATATTAGATTTTGAGAAGTAGGATAGAGCAGGGATTAGAGGTCCCTGGTAAAAAGGTCCACCACCTTGCGGATATTTCAAAAATCAGTAAAGTTTCTTTAAGTATATTTGAAAGTAGAAAGAAAAGTATGCATAACCAGACACCACCATTGATTCTTCTGACGTTGCTATCGGGAGATAAACTGCAATGTTTGAAAATCTATAACAAAAGTATTTTCTTTCGTCGTTATTTGTTTTGATTGTTAACACTGTTACTTTTCCAGACCTTGATATAATTTCTAAGTATACGTATTAGTAGTTTCAAGTATTCAATTTTTTTATAAGATGTATTGTTAATTTTAAGTTGGATTCAAAAAATGTTTTTTATATAACCTACTAACCTGGTTGAGTATAAAATGTACCAACTGAATCTTCACCAGCAAATAAAAAAGTAAATGAAGTTAAAATTAGCATTTGTAAAGAGATAAATTAAATAAATAGTTCTTCCAACTCTGCTGATGAGTATTTTTGACGAAATGCCAGATCAAGGTTATTTACAGTGTTATCTCTGTGAAAAAGCACCTATGAAATATATATTTTGAATGTTTGTTAATGTAGCTATTATTTTGTAAAATCCATATAAAATTAAAATAAAACATTGGACCTTTATGCTTCATGGCTCTGGCCACTTCATCCCGACTATGGGGTAAAAAGGACCAGGTTACAAATGTTTGTAAAACAGCAAAAAAACACATTTCTAGAATGATGAATTAGCTGGGATTTTTACTAAGCATAGTCACATAGTTGTTCGTTTGATATGTTTATTTGTTACGGTACTATGTTTTGGTTTTTACGAGATAATCGCTTAATGTCAAATCGGATCTTTCTGCCCCGCCCTATCCCTATGTCTTGTCGAATTCGATGGCCCATTATCTTATGATGAATTTCGAATCTAATTAAAAGCCATGATCCGTCTCAATTCGCGGCTCGTCCTAACAATTAGCGTTTTCTAAGCGTCACGTTCAAAGCGCGCGTAACGTGTTATCACTGGTACGTGACGGCACGTCATGTCACGTACGAGTGATAGCACTGATAGCACGCACTCACGAATCGAATGCGACGTGACGATTGTTTGACAAACTAGCTTCGTGCGTATTGGGAAAATTATTTTTTCTTGATTTGATTGCTTGTTGTGATTTAATTTGGGAAAACCTTTTCTTCGTAACTAAATGCTAAACTAGTGGTGCATTGCATTGTTCCTCAAGTAAGGTGACCACGATTTGCATCTCCCGGGTTTTTCTAAAAGCAATATTTGTCCCATATTCAGATCTTTTGTCCCAAACTGTACCGGTTATGAATACAAACGAACAAGTGCTATTTTTTTGAATTAATTATGAGGAATGTGGAGTAGAATTTTATACATGGCTCAAAAGCGAGAAGTATACGATCGAAAACTATAAGGTATAATATAATATCGTAGATAAGAATGTATCAATATAAACGAAAAATAAATTTCAAACTAAAGTCCGGCATAATGATTTAAAAAATAATAATTCATATAAAATACTGTCTTTTTTATTGTATCTTTAAATGGCACTTGTTATTTTAAAGACCTACCTCTCCTCCGTTCCAAATTTTGATAACTAAAAAAAGTCGTCGCGGTTTTGACTTAAAAAATATGGTCACCTTACTTAAGGCAAATTGCTTTAAGCTTTATTAACTTCCCGAAGGAGAAGTTCATGTTTTTATCAGAAAATCCGATTCGCTAATTTTATGTTTTTTCGACGTTTCAAGCCATTCTGAATCGAATGAGGCCAAATTTGGGAAAAGTATGTGTGCGTGTGTGTGTGTGCGTGTATGTGAACAGATTTTTTGCCGTAAATTGACTTTTTCTCAGAAACGGTTCGACCGATTTCAAAAATTTAAAACCATTCAATGTATCTCGATGAGGACTAGCGTTTCTGAGTTTTGTGCGACGATCGACGAAGCCGTTTCTTTATAAATAGCAGAAAAGTGAAAAAATTTTCGTCCACGTTTTAGCCCGCAATTCTGAAGCGATTCTGAAATTCAAAACCATTCGAAAGATATTGGTAAGGAATCGTGCTTATTAGTTTTTTGTAAAGATCGGCCGGGCCGTTTTCTTGTAATAAAGTTTTTTAAAAAAAAATTCGACGATTTTTATGATTTTTTTTTTTGACGGTAGATATCATAGTCTTCAAGATCATACTAAAATATTACCGCCCTACGACAACTCGTTCGTTTAGCTTTAAAAATTCGTCAAAGTTTGCAAAATTGTCATCGTTCTTTTGGCATTTGTCAAAATTAGACCTTTCACAGACGTTTGTTCAAAAACGTCTGAACCGATTTCAGAAATTTAAAAGCCATTCGATGTATCTCAATGAGCACTATAGTTTGTCAGTTTTGTGAGACGATCTGCTGAGCCGTTTCTTTGTAATTTAAAAAAAAGTGTTAAACTTTACGTCCACGTTTAAGCTCATTCTACCTATACCATGCTATTAAAGTACGTTCTAATTCTGCAATTTGCGAGTAGAAAGGGTTTAATATTGGTATAGAAACCATAGAAATATGTCTATGCATTATGTATTCTGTGTATTCTATGTACTATGTATTCTATACATATGCAAACAAAATTCTTACTTATTATTAAGATCTCTATAAAATATCTGATAATTTCATGTGCATATATCTAATGATCATTTTGGACCGTCAAAGGAAATTTGTTAAAACGTTTTTTTATTGGATCTCTGGAACCGCTTGACCTGTTTTACCAAAAATCTAACCAATTCCGTCAATACAAGTGAAATGTTTTCTGAATCATTCAAATCGAATGATCGTTGTCTCAAAAACTGAATTGCCATATTTTGCACTCTTTTTTCCCGTATTTTAGACACGGTTGATGGAGCTGTCTTTGCCAAAAACTAATCTGAGCTTCTCCCCATCAATAGAAATAGAATGCTTTTTGAATCATTCAAATCGGTTGATCCGTACTCTCGAAACCGTGGACTAAAATTTGTGTTTGAGCTACGTCCTCACGCACACATACCTCTATCATTTTTTTCTAATGTATGCCAAAAATGTCCTTAAAACGCAAAGATTTGTAAAAAATATATAATTTTTTTACGATTACTATAACTTATTCGATTTTTTCCGATATTTTATGGATCATAATTTTGTTGTTTGCCTTTTTTGAATCAACACCTAATACATAATAAAACAATCACTTCCCTAATAATTAAGACTTTAATGGTCAGAGCTATGGGCTTCCTTACCGAATCGATCACAAGAACTTTATAGGACTATTCTGTTATGATTAATGATAACAATAATAATCAAAAAATTAAGATATTTACATTAACTTGTAGTATTTTGTTATCTCTGTTGATATATTTATGAAGTTAATGGACAAAATTAGCGATATATCGTGTATAGTTGAAAATAAGTTGGTTGTACGTTGTACGTGCTTTACATAAGTTGCATGAACTTTCTTATGTATGAAAATAAAATAGTTGATCAACAAGATATGAATGTAAAGTAAAATAATCTTATGAAAACAAAACGAAGGGAAATTAACATGAATAATAATAACATGAATAGAACAACTGGTGATTAGCGTCAACGACTGCTTCAATTACTGGTAGTTGTGGTCAGGGGGGCCAATTTTCTTTTTGAGTATTTGATACATGTGAAATTGTAATTTGTTATTGTATAAAGTTCTTGTTGTTTTGGTGTATTCAATTATAGTTAAACTTCTTAATATTTTTTGTAAATCGTGATTGTTTTCTACACTTAATGAGAAGAATAGAGTCATTTTGCTGAGCTTGGTCAACACCTGATTCGAATTTGATACTTCTCAACTGGTCTTTGAACTTTATTAATTAGATTAAAACTTTCTAAGAAAAACACGGATGAAAAATAATTCTGTAAACTTTTTATCGAACTTTTCATGGCTTAAGAGCTTTGGCCTTTTGGCTTTTGCGGTAAGAGCTTTGGCCAGGGGGTTTTAGGTCCGAAAGTAGCCCTTCTCCAGCATTGCTGCTTAAAAAATACATCATCGGTATTAGGGAAATTATATTATCAAAAATATATTGAATATACGAGTAGATATTAAATTAATCAGCACGTCTTCCCATCAATAGAAATTGAATGCTTTTTGAATAATTCAATTCAGTTAATCACCGTGTTCTCGAAACGTTTTTGATTTATTTTTTGGAAATATTATTTTGAAAGCATCTATATGCTCCTCCCTCGCAACAACCTTGCGCTTCCCTGAGTTGAAGTATTTATCGTTGTTTCTAATTCTAGGTTTTATTATGTTTCAATATACAAATTAATTTAATACAGTGTTTTACATAAATGCTGTATATAAATATCCTAAGATTGTATATTTAGGTAAGTTGTTATGGTGAACTACATAAGCTATCTAATTTTTTTCTACACATGGTGCAACTTAAATAGAAATTACCTCTTGCCTCGATTGTTTTTATAAAATATACTATTTTTAAAACAATTTTGTGCTACGTGCATTTCTGTTTAGCAAAACTCTTTTTCACATATTTGAATTCTGTTATTGTTAGTACTAGCTATGTTTTATAAAATAATGTGTAATATTGAATAATTAGTGATGGTAGTATGAGTTTAATAGAGTGTCTGGCGCTAGGTGCCGTCCGGCGTTACGGGACTTCCCCCTACCTACCAAAATAAGGTTTTTAATAATATTTAGAGTTCATAAAATTTTCTGTTCATTATGCTTGAAAATGTATATTTAGATTATGATTTTTAATTTTGTTAATTGATTAAATAATGTAATCATTA
The DNA here is from genome assembly GCF_003426905.1 of Ctenocephalides felis. Lineage (NCBI taxonomy): Eukaryota > Metazoa > Arthropoda > Insecta > Siphonaptera > Pulicidae > Ctenocephalides > Ctenocephalides felis. Next base: position 13,425 of record NW_020538232.1, read on the forward strand.
TTCCATGAAATCTTTTTTCAATTAATAATAGAATGGTGGATCTTTTTTCCTGCGTGCTGTTCCTTTTCATCTCGCATATAGGATAAACAGGACCAGGTGTAAAATTTTTGAAAAATAGCAAAAAAAAAACGCAATTACAAAAATTAGCTAAGAATTGTACTGAGCATAGATAGTTGTTTGTTTGATATGTGTTATTTGTTTTGATGTAGTTGGTTTGGTTTACACAGTATAAATGATAGAAGTCAACTTGGACCCGCCCTACTCTATATTTAACAAACATTTTATATTTCTTATTGAATTTCTTGTTCAAAGTTAACATTAACATATTTCAGTAATGTGGACTATATGGAAATATGTCTATATTTCCTGTTTTTTAAATAAGTAATTATTCGCATGGTTTTCAAATTACGCCAATATAAAATCACAGCTACTTTGCTCCATACATTTTCAACACGAACAATAATATTTTGCAATTGTTTAGTTTTTAAACACGATAATTAATTGCTGAAGTATGATTAGCGTTTCTGCTATTTCATAACAACGAACACCACTAATTATATACTTCTGATCAATATGCTTTTCTTTACTAACCTGAATACAATTCTAATTATTTTGTATTTACAAAATATTGTATTATTGTTTGATGTGAGATACTATTTTTTAATTGAAATGTATGGAATTAATTGTGAGTTAGATTAAATGAATACTAATTTCAAATACATAAATATTTTGCTTTTATATTATTATTAATTCCACTTCGTCAGGAACCTGATAATATTTTATTAAACAAATCATTCGTCGAAGTTATTGATTTCTGATTTATAAAATAGTAATTGTTTACCTGACGATTTATCCATATATTTAGTAACGTAAGCATTTATATTTAGTCATGCACTTGTTCAAAACATGATTTTTTATATATTTTTAACAGCAACTAGAATGACTCCATAAATGGCAACCCAAGTGATTGTCCAATCTCTGCGATGAATTTATTATTATAATTTCTGTAATACTCAGTTGTTTTTATTAAGCCAAAAAAGGGCTAGTCTTTTTTGGAACACGGTTACATATATTTCCAAGTTAAAACCGATGCACTGCTGCTTGACACGAGGTTATCCAAGGCGGGTATCAAACTGGGAATATATGATTAGTCCATAGCTTTAACCACTAGGGCACAAGAAAGCCAAATTTTGACAATTTCTATTTAAATATACTTCTGCATTTTATTGCATCTTGAAAGGTAGAAAAAAAACTATGAAGAAGTGATTTTCGAAAGACTAATTATTCTAGAATCTAGAGCCTCGTGTCTACTTAAACAAATTTCTTTAAGCAAATATAGATACTGGATCCAATATAATTGCTGCATCGATAAAGTTTTAGATAAAAATGTATTCAGAATCAAAATGATAATTGTGAAACCAGTGAAACTTCTCTACTTAAGTATATTGCTTACGTTCAAAAATATTTACAAATATTTGATTCCCATTTTACTTCCATAGAACGAATTTTAATACCAGCAGCCTATGTATAAACTTTTCTTCCCTATGTAAATATACAAAAATGAAAACAAACAAGTCTAGCATTTGTTAAATCTTTTCTGTTTCGTCGCTTCTTGCTGCCGAATATAAATGTATTAATATATAAATGGAGTATTGGTTATAAATTAAACGTACTCAGAATTGCTTACTTCATTTGTTAAGAAAATCTCATTTTACGTAAAAGTAAGATTATAGAGAAAAATGCTTATGGCAATAGGCCTAAATCTATAATACCTAAACTGCAAACGCTGGTTTATGAGAGAAGTAATTAATAAGAGTTGTTATTTTGATATTTAATTACTTAATATAATAATTTTACTTTTATAATAATTATGAAATTATTCCAGTCATTATTAACTTCCCGGAGGGTAAATTATTGTAATCGGCTAAAAATCGAAAGCGTAAATTTTTGCATATATTCAAGTTTTGGAGTTTTCTGAACATTTTGGCGCACCTTAGAAAAAATGGATGTGTGTGTCGGTATATGTATAGATACAATTTTTCGTCCGCGTTTTCGGGACCACAGATCACTGATTTGAATAATTCAAAAAACATTCGATGCCTACTGATAAGGAGATATGCCGATTGGTTTTTCACAGGGGCAAAGAGTGCAGAAAATTTCTGCAAATTAATGGTTATACAGGACCTCAACTTTTGAAGATGCTCTAAACGAAGACGTAATATCAAGTTTCATAAAATCAAGACTCAAATTAAATTAGTTTAGCACTCCTTTATTTGTATTTTATATTTTGGTTGTTTGTTATTTAATTGTAAAATATGAATTGTATTTCTAATAAATCTAAATCTAAATCTATAAATTAGGCATCAGGTTTATACAATTTGGAAGTTTTGTAAAAAAAATTATTAAAGGTTTAATGTTTTTTAAAATTTAGAAGAAGGCTTTAAGAACAACATATCAAATTGAAATAATTTATTACAACTTTTAATAAACTAAAATAATTTTTAATCTTCATACGTCTAGTTTAGATTTATATAAATTAATAAAAAAATTGTAAAGAAATGTTAAGGGAGTAATGTGTTTTTAAATTTAGAACATGTCTTTTGAAACAACATATACCAACTACAAAACTTTAGAGCAACTTTTAATCAACTAATATAATTTTATCAACCTACGTAAGAAATACAATAGATTTATATAATTTTATGTTATTGAATATATTATTTTAGAATAAAATTTAGAATAAATAGAAATCCAGTTTTTGAGATTAATTAATTTTTCAAATATTTAAAAAAACATTTAATTCGTAATGATGGAGAGAAGTGGTGATTAGTTTTTGGCAAAGAAAGTTCCAGCCATTTCGGAGATACGGAGCTAAATGTGAAAAAAGACACTTATTGAGAGATCAATTCGGATGTTTCTTGTGTTGACGAAACGATTGTTTCGGGAATTTTTTTTTTATTTCAAATTTCAAAAAAAAAAAGTTGAATAACGATAATAATTCGGATTTTAATTTTAATTCTAGCCAAAGTTCTAAAGCCTACTTAAAAACATCTGAATTACTTTTTTCTAAATTATGAATAATTTTAACTTTGCAATTCAGTTTATACATTTCTTATTATAAATATTAGACAATGTCCTTCATTTTAAATCAGGTTGATTTTTGCTTCTAATGTAA
>NW_020538233.1:0-15303 GCF_003426905.1 Ctenocephalides felis
TTTTATTTGTTTTACATTAAAAAAAAGAGAAAGAAAATCTTTAAAGAATTCTTAAAGAATTCGTCAAGTCATATTCGTCGTAATTTCTTTCTATCTAATATTACAATTGAAACTGATTAGATTTAAATCTTATATATAAAAATGGACCGCAAAATGTGTTGGTAAGCGCATAACTCAACCACGCCTGAACCAATTTGGCCAATTCTTTTTTTAAAATGTTCGTTGATGGTTCTTACGGCGAGAAAAAATCGAAAAATTTCTTGAAAACCCCTAAAAACAGCCCTTTTCTTTTTCTCATACAAACGTTTTCTAACTAAAACGTATAATCAATTTGAGCTTTATTACTATTATAAAAAGTTCATATTAAATTACAATCATTCACTGTATACTTCTTTTCAACGATTATTTGGATTTTGATAAATGTTTCTGAAGTTTGTTAAGGAAAATTTCTAGAGTGTATGTGATTACATAGTACTGGAATGTATGTGCAATATTGTAGAAATAAATGGAAAAAATTGCAAAAAACGACATGTTATTGTTTGCATTGAAAATAAATAAAAACTATCATCTGCCAAAAATTTCAATTTACTTATGAGCCATAGAATATGTATAATAAATTTATGATTATAAATAAGAAAAATGAAATGTCTAATCATCATTGCCAAAAAGCAGCTGAGATGTGCCAGAAATTAAAATAATGTAAAATACAGAATATGTATGGCAGATTGATTTATACACATATGAACAAATATGACAAATTAATTCACTTAAAATATGAAATTAAGTATTAATCAGGGCCGGTCTTACCTTTAATGCAATGTATGCGAAAAATACGAGCGCACACCTCAGTGGGCGCCAACACAAGAGTCGGACACAATTTTGTTTTTTTTTAATATATAATTTCTTTGCATCTTTTACTAATCTTTTCACAATATTTTTAAAATTCGTAAAACTTTCACTTTATAACAACAAATGGGAAAGTAAAGATGAATACATGCAATTCGGCGCCCTCACGATATCAATTAGGAGAAGTTTAAGATGCAATTTTGGATATCTTAAATAATAAAAAATTAAATTAATTTAATCCAACATGAAGTACCAGTGTTATGTTATGGTTATGGTTATTTTATACCGTTCAAAAGACTTCAATTTCCAATATATTAGGAATTGAGACTCATCATTTTATTTAAAGCAGATCTACATTTAACATCGCTCTTATTATAAACGTATATGCATTTTGGCGTGAAGAGTAATTTAAAAAACAATAATTAATACTTTTAGGTAAACGGTAAATATTAGTATATTATATTAAAAAATTGTAGACATGTGTACAGGACAACGTCTGTCGGGTCAGCTAGTTTACTATAAATATAAATATGAAATGTAATTTTTCCAAAAATATAGTACATGTATATTTTCCAATAATATAGTACAGGTATATTAACGTTTATATGAGTGAGATTATGAAAAGCAGTATTTATATTCATAAATATTTGGTACTTGAACGAAGTTCTACTCAAGCGAGCTATTCACTTTATTATCGGTTTTTGTTTTAGATTCAATGCTGATTATCTACTGAAGCTATGACAATTGCATAATTTAGTTCCACAAAAAAGGCATAAAAATATCAATCAAGTCTTACACAATCAGTCAAAAAATTTATATAAGATATAGCTGGAAATCAATAATCAAATCGAAAGCAGTTTTATCATCATCTATCGCCCACTTATATATTATTATTCTCACGAGTGGGCGATTTAAAACATATTTTTAGAATGTAATTAATTGCTTAAATAATAATGGCGCCAGATCATCTTCCAAGGTTTTTTCAACCAAAATTTGTAGTTCAATGAAATAATGAAATATAAGAATAAAATATCGCGAACAATTTAAGATCAACAAACTATAATTGAATAAAATATTTTTAATAAGACAGAATACCTAATTAATGGCTCATAATCTCGAGTAGTGATATCGGTTCACCTGAAAATATACCCTTTCCGACTTTGCTGCATCAGATTAAAAGTCGGGTGTTCGACAAATTCTAATAAGATATATCGAATAGAGATAGGCAAACGGGTTAATTATTTAGGTAAATTAAGGTCAAATGTGTTGTAATTATTGCAATAAAAATATCAAACGACTTTTCTTGGAATTTTTAGTTTAAACGTAATACGAATATTTTTGTAAGAAATCTTCTATATTATAACTTTACTATAATTCTGTTGCAATTCTTCAACAATTTCTATAGATGCAAATATTCAGAAGTTTAGAACGAGCTACTCAATTCGAGTTCAGTATCTCACACGCCCAAGTGGAACACAACAGACCCATATTTCGAGAACAATAGAACACCTGTTGATACAATTCAATTCATGGGACACGTGCTATGTCATCCCGTCATAGAACGAAAAGCAAACATGAATGAAACTTGAAAAAATCAAAGCCTAAAACTTGCAATATTGAGCAAGTTGTATCATTCAACATGTTAAGAAAATACTGTCAATCTAATGCAAAAATTATTCAATCTTATTTGCTTGATATTTCGCCCATAAGAAGACTTCACAAGAAACAACCTGTAGACCTATGGACCGATTCTGCCACATAACAGGCCAATGTTATGGCAAGGCTGTGTTATGAAGAACTTGCCATATTAATTCGTTCTAAATATTGACAAAAGCCATGTGATTGCTGTGCAGTCAGTCATTTTTCTCAGGCTGTCAATAGAAAATCTAACCTGGAAACTGCACAAATATCAAAAAAAACGATCTTAGATAAAAGGGTCTTTTTGACCCAGCTTCATAACATACAAGTGACGTTGCAGTTTATGTGTAAAACTGCCTGAATGTACAGCAAATACCTGACATTTTGACAGTATTCAGTAAGCATAATGTATGAAAGGTGGAGCATAATATGACCTTGCCATAACATTGGTCTGTTGTGCGGCAGAATCGGCCCGTTAATATACAAAATTCTATTCCATTGTCAATTACTCATTGGAGATATTTCATTGCTTCAAACATTTATTTTTTATATTGAATGGATTTTTAAAAAAATGCAATCATATAAGGAAACCCGTCAATTCCTCTGATTTATATTTTCTAATATAAATAATATTTCAGTCAAAACTTCAAATTTCAAAATTCAAGAATATTTCAATCAAAACTGTCTGAAAAGTTAACGCCATCGATTTATTAAACAATGTCCAAATTATTCTTTTATGAGTGCAAACGTAACAAAAAAGTGAAAATATTAAAATAGGTGTAAGTTTTTGGATAGATGTAAGACATATTGAATGAACTTCCAAATATATGTAAACTAGCTGTAAGTGGAATTCTGTCTTAAGGCAATTAGGGCATCGTGCCTTAAGGCAAATTGCTGGAACTTCCCGTACCAAAAATTATTATTTTTTCAAAAACGAATAACATTTTTGAAAAAAAATTACTTCGAAAAAAATAGATTTTTGAGAAACTATAAATTTGACAAAAAATTACTTTTTTTAAAAAAAAAAAATTTTATTTGAAAAAAAAAAATTTTTTTTTTGAGAAAAAAATTTTTTTTTTAAAACAATAAAATTTTTGAAAAAAAATGTTTTCTTCATTTGACATATTTTGGAAATTCTGAACTTTTTTTCAAAGCAATCGCACTGCTTGAACTGCATAGAGACGAAATGTCAAAGCTCGCAAGTGCCGCGCCGCCATCTAACGCATAAGCATTGGTACGGAACCCATAGAAATGTAAAAAAAATTATAAATTTTTGTTAAAATCTCTATAAAATATCTGATAATTTGATGTGCATATGTCTAATGATCATTTTTAACCGCCGAATGGCATTTTTTTTTACTTTTTCATTAGATCTCCGAAACCGCTAGACCTGCCTTCATGAAAATTTGATCAAATCTACATCTTGTCAATACAAGTAAAATATTTTTTGAATTTTTCAAATCGGACGCTCCGTTCTCTTAAAAACTGAGTTACCGTTTTCGGCACTTTTTGCCCCGTATCTTCGGAACGGCTAGACCTGCCTTCGCCAAAAACTAATCAGCACGTCTCCTTATCAATACGAATCGAATGTTTTTTGAATTATTCAGATCGGTTGATCGGTGTTCCCGAAATCGTCGACGAAAATTTGTATCCGCACATACATACACACACGTACATACATACACACACACATACACACCACACATACACACACACATACCACACACACACACATACATCCATTTTTTCTAAGGTATGCCAAAATGTTCAGAAACCTCTGAAACGTAAAGATATATAAAAATTTTCATTTTCGATTTTTTTGCGATTACTATAACTTGCCCTACGGGAAGTTAATAATCGACTTAATCAATAAGAATTGAGGTTTAGATATTTAGAAACAATTTTCAACTGTTTATTACAAATATAAAGTTTTCGCTTTCAATAAAACACTAATCAATTGCGATTTCCAATTCATATCTTAAACACAGACTTGCAATATCTGTAACTGTATTAGTCACAGTGCACGAACACAAGTGCCAATTATTCCAAACTCTAATAATTTGTTATATCTTGTTTGTTTTATATTTTTGTAGGCCCATAACACTTTGCGATGTTCATTAAGATTAATAACGAACAAACGACTGGGTCAATCTTTATCAAAAATTAACTGATATCTCTCGAACAGCTTTTGAATTTTTAAAATCGGGCCAGGATTTTTGACAAAAACATGAATGAATGAGTTTCCATTTTTCTTCTAATTCTAAAGAAACGTGATTGTGTGGCAAATTTAATCGCCGCCTCATCCTGTTTTATCATAGGGCTTTTAAATTTTTTAAATCAGTATAATCGTTCTTGAGAAAACATCGAAAAAAGGTCAAATTTTAGATCACTACACACTCACACGTCATAATTTTAAAACGTTTTTTTTTTGGTGCCAAACTATTAGGAATAACTTGAAATAACTGAGAAACAGAAAATTAATAAATCGGATTGTCTGTCGAAAACATAAAATTCTCTTTCAGGAAGTAAATAATAAAATTCAATACATTCTAAAGAATATTACCTTAACCAAGAAAATAAATCAAACAATAAATCTTTAAGATTGTTCTGAATTGATCATAAAACAAAAGTAATAAAAGTCATTTGTTAAACTTGTATAGGGATTACTCACAAAAATTTGTAAAAATATGCTAAATAATTATATTGTTATCCTTCTGTATGTATGTTTTTATGTGTGCCGATTGCTGTAAAGAATTTTCTGAAAATCTTAATACCAAAATTACATTTGAGATAAACCAAATATTATTTTTGGGAAATTTAATTATTTCGTTAAATTCTTCTACTGATTACTATTTTACTTAATTCCTTATATTGATAATACATAGTTTCATATATTCTCCCTAATTGTTAGAGACTTCAATTCGCAGAACTGACACCTCATCGACAAAAATAGCAGCGAACCATTGAATACAAAAAACGGTTTTGCATCATACATTCCAAAATATGTGTGAATCTTATAACTTAAGCGAATCGACAAAATAAAGTCCAATATTTTTCAATAATTTTGTAGATATACTTCAATATTAAAACAACAAAGTATAATTATTATTCATAGCTCAGCACGTAAAATTTTGCTGAAAGAACTTGAAGCAAATGGGCGCCTTAATTGGTTTCACTTTTCTTTATGTTATAGATTGATGCAATATGTAGAAATAATTATTTTGCAACTTCTTTTAGCTTATATATTTCATTAGCGATCAAAGCAATACTGAACTAATTGTAAAATAACTTGTATAAATAGATAATATGCATGCCTAAATTTCCTTACTTTTTGTGGGAAAACTTAATAAAATCTCAATAAAAAAATCCAAACTGATTAATAATTTTGGCAAATGTCATTAGATAAATAAGAATGTACCTATTTATTCACTGCCACATAATTTGACTTAATCAGCAGTTTAGTATTATCATCAATGCTCAGATACTTTGTTTATTAAAATGTTGGCACATTCGTTCTGATGGTATGGTAAAAATTTTACTACATAAGTTTTGGAGTTAAGGCATTAGTACTTGATGTATTCACTTCAGATAACCAGATGATTTGATATTATTATTAAATATTTTTGCAAAATATATAAAGCAACTAGTGGGGCGCATGGCATCGTGCCTTAAGGCAAATTGCTGGAACTTCCCGTACCAAAAAATATTTTTTTTAAAAAAGATTTACTCTGAAAAAATTAGATTTTTGAGAAACTATAAATGTTTGACAAAAATTTACTTTTTTTGCATAGAGATAAACTGCATAGAAACGAAATATCGAAGCGCATAAGGGCCGCGTCGCCGTCTAACGAATAAACATTGGTACGGAACCCATAGGAATGTAAACAAAATTTATACTTATTGTTAAAATCTCTATAAAATATCTGATAATTTGATGTGCATATTTCTAATGATCATTTTTGATTCCTTTCAATCTTATATGGATTTTTATTACAAACTAGCAGAACCGGCAAACGTTGTTTTGCCAAGTAAGATATAATCTAAGCATTTTTTAGAGAATCAAAAATATTAATACTTTAAGTGTATAAGGATGTGTTGTTTGAATGCTATATACAATGAGGTATTATAAAAACAATAAACCCATTAGTTTGTCTATATTTTGTCAATACAATCAAACTGGAAGTTTTATACACTTTCTATAGAAAACATGGTATAATCCAATCCAAGTCTTTCTTGGTCTTTCGACTTATTGATTACGTTTCAAGTTTTTCAGATTCTTTTTGGATTCTGGATTTTGTGTATAATTGTAAATATTACTACTGAGCTTATACAAAATTTTCAAATTTCTGCGAGGAGAGAGGAGAGATAGAAAATGAAATAAGTATTTCTTCTTTGGCCTGCTTTTTGAAAAGTTTCTAGTAATATTCGATGAATTGAAGTAAATTTAAGAAAAACTATATATGTAGACCAAGGCGAGGCACAAAGGTCCAATTTGACTTTGAGCAAATATAAATTATATTGTGAATATTGTTGTGATATCAATTATATCACAACAAATAACACAATACAAACGAACAATTATCTGACTATGTTCAATAAAACTGCCAGCTACTTCATCATTGTAGAAGTGTGCTTTTTTTGCTGTCTTTCAAAAAATTGTTATCTAGACCTTTTAACCCCATAGACAGGGTAACTTGGAACGGCCAGGTGGCAAACAGGTTTAATGTCTTATTTTAATTTTAAAGGTATTTTACAAAATAATTACACTTTTAGCTAATGCTAAAAAACTACCAACGGAAGAAAATACTTTTATTATGGATTTTCAAAGATTACAGTTTATCTCCAGATAGCAAAGTCATAAGAATCAAGGTTATAGCTGGTTATACATGTTTTTTCCTATACTTTCAAATATTGTTGTTAAACAATGCTTAATTTTACTGATTTTTGACATATCGGTGGTGGACCTTTTTAACCCCGGACCTTCATATATTACTATCCATTCTCCGATAAATTCTGGGAAATTATAACTGGGAAAAATGTTATTCGACAAAATATCCATTTGATCGATACCAAATTTAGGTTCTGAATTTATATAACATAAATAAAAAGTAATATAACCTAGAAAATGTTTTATAAATATCAATGAGTATATAATTATACAAATGAGATCTTTCAGAGCACCGTGTTTGAGAAAAATATGCCAAAAAGTGCATTTTCATATTAACATTTCAAAAAAGTTGATATTTTGAGTCTCTAGTAACACTTGCGGCCCGTTTACTAACGTTTTTGTATATAAGTAAAACTACAAACAAAACTACTTACTACAATTTAATCATAATTAAATAATATTCATGTAAAAACATCCTATTAAATGTAATTGAACATCATCTGTCAAAATCGTTTGATATTTCACGTATTAGCCACCGTGTTTTATTCAAATGACGCTTCTACAAAAAATTTCGAATTAAAAATGTAAAGTTTCTACGCAATTTTGAATTGGCACGAATTTTTTTGACCAAGACTGGCCAAATCGGTTTAGCCGTTTTCGAGTTTTACCGAATCATTTGATCGAGAGCTCCATTTTTATATATAAGATTATAATTCATGTTAAATTAAATTCGTTTAATATTTAGAAGTTAATTAGATAATTTACTTTCAGTTACAATTTTAAACTAGAAGAAGTTAATCATTTTTATATGATATAATTATCTTGATATGAAGAAAATTCAAATCTAATTTATTATTATACAAGCGTGTGAGTGTGTATATGAATGTGTGCTTAAATTTATTTATATTTGCATATTTATCTTAAACCAATTTATTCAATGCGATTGATATTTCAAGTTCTGCAAAAGTTCAAATAACCAATGACGCATGCCAAAGTTATGCGTGGGTATTATAACTATTATACCCACTGGGGCCACTGGTATTAAATTTTAACTTTGATACAGTTATACAATTTATTTAATACTTACTTTTAAATTATAGAATACTTATTTTTAATTAAAAGTAACATAACAGTAACTATACTTCTGAAGTTAAGTTTTTAAAGTTAATAAATCAATTAAATCAACAAAAATAAGCAGCTATAAAATTTGTACATTGGAAAAAAATAAAAAATACCGAATCTGATATAAAAATTGATTTATATAGAAAGTGAAATAACAATTAATTATTAACACAACTTTATGAATTATGTTCTGAGAAATTTCATACCATAATATAGATTTGAATTGATCTCAGTTTTTATTTTCCATATAAGTTTCACCATAACTAAATAGAAGCAATCAATTGTATTTACGATTTATATTAACAATAGTAATTAATAAGTGCAAAAATGAATTCAAATTCTCATTTCTGTAGAAAAAAATGTAGTTAGATAAAATATCTTATGGCAATGTTCTCCGAACATAAAACTAACTTTCAAAGAAAACGTCATCGATACGTAGGCGCTCCACCTACACAGGACCCATAAAAATTGTGCTACATACAATTCTGCATTTGAATCTGTCTTTATTTCCACCACCTTATATACATATACATAGATAAATATATATTATATATTTATATATAGGCAGCGAATGCATAAAATACTAGTAGAGTGTGGCATCGTGTCCTAAGGCAAATTGCCGTACCTTAATAAAATATTCGAGGAATATTATATGTTTCCAAATAGATTATTATAAATAATGTAACTTTTATTATTGTTAACTTCTCGAAGGAAAAGTTTATGTTTTCATCAAAAAATCCGATTCGCTAATTTTATGTTTTCTCGACGTTTCAAGCCATTCTGAATCGAATGAAACCAAATGTGTGTGTGTATTTGTGTTATATTTCGTGTATGAATGATGTAATGAACATTCGATTCCTACTGATGAGGAGACGTACTGATTAGTTTTTAACAAATACAAGTCGGAGATACGGAGCAAAGATAGAAACCGAGTTTTTAAGAGAACGAAAAATCTGATTTAAATCACTCAAAAAAGGACAAGATTGTTTTTCAAAAAAAAAACATATATTTTTTTTAATTCTCAAAAATTATTTTCGAAAATAATTCGAATCAAATAAATAATTTTGATTTTGCCATTCAGTTTATGCAATTCTTAGATGATATCCTTCATTCCAACTCCGCTTCATTAAGTTTTGTTCATTCACTTTTCAGACTAACATATTTAAACGCCATCGTTCAATTTATAAGCACTTTTATTTTGTCTATAAATTCGAATAATTAAACTTGCAGTATTTATAATAATATATTTGAAAGCATTCAATATTCTTATTTCATTACAGTACGGGAAGTTCCAGTAATTTGCCTTAAGGCACGATACACCACTAGTTTTAGTGATTTAATTAATATAGTAAAACTAATAATGTCTAAAAATTTCAAACTCCGTGAATTTATACATATATAACTATAAAATAAATATTTTCGCATTCAGAATTTCTTAAGAATCGTTTCAGCGCATCGCGCACTGTTTTGCGTCCGAACGAACTCTATGCAATTGCAGGGTACTATTAGCGTTACCCGCGGGTGTACTTGCTCTGTTCTTTTCAATTTTCCAATGTGTTCCACTAAATTGATTTGAACAATATTTGCAGTACTCAAAGAAAAAACAATAGGCTTTTGAATAACGCTAATTAGAAAGTGCACTACCCGAAATAATCAATTGAAAAATTATTCTGTCTTTTTCAGCTAATAGTAAATGATTTTTTGAAATCGATTGTTCTACATAATGTGGTCTGAGTCAATGTGAGTAGAATCACGTAAAAATTTTTTCGATATCTTTTATGGTTACGCCAAAAAGTGAGTTTAAAAGAAGGGGCCACATTGGCATATTTTCAATGATATCTCGGCCATAAGATGAGGTACAAAGTTGAAAATTGGTATATCAAATTACCAAAGAAAATTTTGTTCAACTGCAAGAAAATTAAGGATAATGTCCACTTCAAGAATTTGATTATCAGTGAGGATCGGACACCAAGGCAACAACTTTATTATCAAAGACTGAAAGCTCAGCTACTTGAACGCGAGAAAAAAGTGAAGTTAATCTTAAAATTAAATACATTAATGGCGTTCCTCGAATTGTTTCTTTAAACTAATTTCGCCCACAGATAGTAATGTCTTTACATGTTACTATCAAAATGTTCGTGGACTCAACACTAAAATTTCCGACTGCCTGCTCGCATCTAGTTATCTTGATTATGATTTCGTCGCTTTTTCTGAAACATGGCTTAGGAACGATGTTCACAACTCTGAATTCTTTTGCGACAGTTTCAATGTTTTCAGATGTGATAGAACTTATGGTATCAACAATAAATATCGTGGTGGTGGTGTACTTCTTGCAGTTAAAAAATATATTACTTGTGAACTTTTGAAATTGAACTTTATTTGTGAATCGCTTCCAATGATTGATATTGTTGGCTGCAAGTGTATCCTCAAGAATTCAAGCATATTAGTATTGACCGTTTACGTTCCACCTGATGTATCTACTGAGAATTTTGAAGCTTTCCTTGATCTACTAGAATCTTATGTTTCAGACAAAAATGTTTTAATTATTGGTGATTTCAATGTTCCACATTTCGATCAATTATCTCATAATCTTACTAATGCAAAATGTAACTTTATCTATAATTTTATTAATTTATCTGGTCTCAACCAATATAATTCTGTTATCAATATCAGTGGCAGATTGTTGGATTTAGTGTTTTGTTCTCACTTTTGCAACATAATTCATGATACCGAACCCCTTTTACCTGAGGACAATTATCATCCTGCTCTTTATATTTCTGTTTCCCTTACATCTTCTTTTTCCACACCCAATACTTTGCAATTTAATAAAAATAACTATCATTACAATTTCCACAAAGCGGATTATCTTAATCTTTACAGGGAAATTTTAAATACATCGTGGAGTTCTTTGTATACATGTTCTGACATTAATGATGCATGTGATCTTTTTTACGCTACAATTTATAGCTTATTAGATAAATTTGTTCCTAAAACAAAGAAATTTTCTTCCAATAAATTTAAGCCTTGGTTTAATTCTGATATTATTAGAAACCTCCGTATGAAGAAATACTATCATAATAAATACAAGTTAACCAATATCACTTTCTATTATGAAAATTTCAAATTGTACAGGAAATTAATAAAAATACTTATGAAAGATGCCTATAATTCATATATTATTGACGTTGAAAATTCTCTATCGCTTAATCCTAAATATTTTTGGTCTTTTTGCGTAATAAAACTGCTTCTAATATTATTCCTAATAGATTGTGCTATCTAGACAAATATTATGATTCTCCTGATGCTATTGTTGATGCATTTAATTCTTACTTTATTAGTGTTTATCAGCCTAAACTTGACATACCCATTTTATTTGATCATAATGATAGAATCATGATTGATATAGGTGAAATTGATTCTAGTACTGTGCAACATGCAATAGCAAGTTTTAAGAACTCCAAAATATTTGGTTTCGATGGTATTCCATCTTTCTTTATACGTGATTGCTCATCTACTCTATCTGATCCACTTGCATTTTTATTTAATCTATCTTTGCGTACAAACACTTTTCCAAATTGTTGGAAAATTGCACGATTAGTTCCAACTTTTAAACAAGGTGTTATATCAAACATTACTAATTACAGGCCGATATCATTATTATCAAACTTTGCTAAGGTATTTGAAAAAATTATTTATAGAGAACTAATTCCTTCTGTTAGAACTTTAATTTTTATTAATCAACATGGTTTCATGCCTGCCCGTTCTACGATAACAAATTTAATTTGTATTAAACAATATATAGCTGAGAATCTTGACATCAATGGACAAGTTGACGTTATTTACACTGATTTCAGTAAAGCTTTTGACAAAATTGATCATAACATTCTCCTTACTAAATTATCTAAGATTGGTCTTAATTCTTCACTTATTCACTTTTTCAAGAGTTATCTTCATAATCGCAAGCAGTTTGTCTTTCTTAATGGATTCTTGAGCAACATTGAAAATATTAGTTCAGGAGTTCCTCAGGGATCCATTCTTGGTCCACTATTATTTATTATTTTTATTAATGACATTTCTGATACTATTAACTGTCCACATTTATTATTTGCAGATGATCTGAAACTATATCTCAAAATAAATTCTATTGATGACTGCTTATTATTACAGTCTCAACTTGACCTTTTCCAATCTTGATGTATCTATAACAAATTACATCTAAATATATCAAAGTGCAAGATTCTTAGTTTTACACATAAGCGCGTTCCAATACTTTTTGATTATAAAATTTCTAACACCAGCATTGATAGATGTAATAAAATTTCCGATTTAGGTGTTCTATTTGATTCTGGTTTGTTTTTCACAGATCATGTTACTGATATTTGCAATAGAGCACATCAATCTTTAGGTTTGATACTAAGAAATTGTAAACAATTTAAGTCTACCAATGCACTTCTTTGCATGTACTATTCTATTGTACGTTCAAAATTAGAATACGGTTCGATTATTTGGTATCCTCATCATATCAACAACTCTGATGCGATAGAGAAGGTTCAGCGAAAATTTCTGAAATACCTTTATTATAAAACATATAAAATTTACCCTGAACGTGGCTTTGACCACAACACTTTACTAAAAGAATTTGGTATTCCTTCCCTTGCCTCACGTCGATTTATCTGTACAATTATGTTCTTATTTAAGCTTTGCAATAATTCTATAGATTGTCCTCTTATTCTCAATCAACTATCCTTTAATGTTCCAAGGCTATCTTCGCGTTCACAATTATTTTTCAATTATCCCACCCCTAAATCTAATTCTCTCTTAAATTCGCCAATTTTACTAATGTCCTCTAACTTTAACTTAATTAATAATGAAATAGACATTCACAACACATCACCTAATCAAATAATCTCCATCTGCACAAGTTAATCTTTTTATTTTCTTTCAAATATCTTATTATTTTCTGTTTATAAATATTATTGTTACATTCTGCATTATATGAAATTTTTTCTTAGCATTTTATGTTACTAACTATATATTGTAATTTTGTGTATATTTTAATTGTTATTCATTATGTCAAATAATTGTATTTTTGAGTCCTCTTGGAGAAATCTGTGGGCTATATATTTAAATAAATAAATAAAATAAATAAATTCGGTTTCTATCAAATAGACCTATAAAATGGCGTATAAATTATTTAAATACCAGGGTGGGGCCGATTCTGTATGGCAATGCGCCCATACCCTTTGGGAAAAGTATGTGTGTGTGTGTGTGTGTGTGTGTGTGCGTGCGTGCGTGTTTGTGAACAGATTTTTTGCCGTAAATCGACGTTTTCTCAAAAACGGTTATACCGATTTCAAAAATTTAAAAGCCATTCGATGTATCTCGACGAGGACTAGCGTTTCTGAGTTTTGTGCGACGATCGGCCGAGCCGTTTCTTTGTAAATTGCAGAGAAATGAAAAAATTTTCGTCTACGTTTTAGCCCGCAATTCTGAATCGATTTTGAAAATTCAAAAACCGTTCGAAAGATATTGTTTGGGAATCGTGCTGATTAGTTTTTGGTAGGGATCGGCCGGGCCGTTTTCTTGTAATAAAGTGTTAAAAAAATTTTTTTCGACGATTTTGATTATTATTTTTTTGGCGATTGATACCATAGTCTTCTAGATCATACTAAAAGATTTCGGCCCTACGACAACTCGTTTAACTTAAAAATTCGTCAAAGTTTGCAAAAATTAGTTTCGTTTTTTTGACATTTGTCAAAATTAGACCTTTGATCGACGTTTTCTCAAAAACGCCTGAACCGATTTCAGAAATTTAAAAGCCACTTGATGTATCTTAATGAGGACTGTCGATTGTCAGTTTTGTGAGACGATCTGCCCAGCCGTTTCTTTGTAATTTGAAAAAAAGTGTTAAACTTTTCGTCCACATTTAACCTTAAACTAACGAACCGATTTTAAAAAATCAAAAACTGTTCGAAAGATATTAGTTGCGAATGATACTGATTAGTTTTAGGTGAAAATCTACCGAGCAGTTTTCTTGTAATTAACTGTTGAAAAAAAAATTAAGACGATGTTTATGGAACTTTTTTTGGCGATATATACGATGCTCTTATAGAACTTACTGAAATATTACGGCCTTATGACAAATAGTTTAATTTTAAACTTCATCAAAGTTTGAGAAAATGAGTAGTTTTTTTGACGTTTGTTAAATTTAAAATTAGACGATTCACTTGGTATAACGATAGAGTACTTGGTCTTAATAAACGTAATAAATCATTAAAGTTCTACGGAAACTGTTCAATTAAAAAATTATTGATTATTGAAAATTTGCTTTTAGAAAATACTCCGAGTTAACGTGTTTGTATGTTTTCAATTATGTGTAATAAATCCACTCGGAATACTTTTAATCACTCATAAATTAATTTATTTTTTATTGATTAAGTCGATTATTTACACATATCGGGACCAACCAACCAAACCAACTAGTTATTTTATAAAAAAAAAAAAAAACAAAACGTAGTACATAAATGATGTAAATGCAATATACATAAAACAATGATATATATGTAAGAGATAGTGTAGATATTATGTAATTTAGTATATGGCTAATGTACCAGTTTATAAAGCCAATAAAATAAAAAAAAAAAAAAAAAAAATTTAGCTAGAATTAGAATTAAAATCCGAATTATTTACGATATATAAAAATTTTTTTTGAAAATTAAAAAAAAAAAATTCTTTTTTCGAAAGCAATCGTTTCGTCGAAAAAGTAGAAAGTTTTTTAAATCATTCATATCGAATGCTTAGTTCTCTCA
>NW_020538234.1:0-16994 GCF_003426905.1 Ctenocephalides felis
TTGTGACGCATATTTGACAAATGAATGACTCGGTCACAGCCCGAAAGCAATTTAGTGAAATAACAGGACATTTGGCGTATATGCCGCTCCCTTGCTTCTGTTGCATCACTAAAATTTATTCGACATTCATTATTAATGCCAGGGGACAAGTTTTTTGGAACCGGGATATTGGATACATATGGTCATATAATGGAAACTTTATTTATTTTTCATCTTTGGTAATGCCCGTAGAACCCGAGAACATATTTTATCTACAATGTGTATTCTAAGTTTTATAAAAAAAAACGTCGTAAAACAAATATTTGGAGTAATTTATAAACCATTTAAAATATGACTATATGTAGGCCATGGATATAAATTAGAACACGCGTTATTTCTTAATTCTTATCGCATTGATGGTTATTTCATATTTCTTTCATAATATTGAAAAATGTAAACACAGAATAACATAAAAATAAATGGTACCAAATGCGATATCTACGCAGTAACCAAATCTTTAATTTGGAGTACAAAAAATGAACGCAAAAAACTATTTAAATTAAACAAAATTAATGGTTCCATTGAGCGATAGATCGAAAACAATATGATCAGATAGTAAAAAATTAAGATAATTGGAAGATTCCAGTATTTATAATAGTGGCAGAGCTAATGGTAATAAAATTTATAGCTAGAATAAAAGTTATTGGTGGAATGCGAAATTGTAGACAGTGGTAAAAATTTATTTAAGAATATTTGAAGGAGCTAGTCTTATAAGTAAGATCAAATAATTGAATAATAATAAATAAATGAATTTATCGGTAATTCTTTATGTAAAATGACAAAGAAAATTGGGAAAATTTCAAACTTATTTTTCATTTTATTCTAGTGTGGATAGATTGATAATATATAAAAAATATTTTTATATGAATTTCTTCGAATATATCTTAAAGAGCTATATGAATTTTTGTGCTGACGCAGCTTTATAGATGGCAACCCAAACGGTTATCCTATCTCTATGCAATGAATTTTATTATTAAAATTTTGATGCATTTTTATTGGTGAAACAGTGATCAATAAAGGCTATTTTCTCTTGTAAGCATATTGCTATCTATAATTCCAAGTGAAAATCGATATCAGTACTGCTTGAAATCAAGTTACGGGGTATCAAATCTAGAACTCCTAATTCAAAACCCTAAGGGATTTAATAACTAATTCACTAATCTACTGAGATTTTTTGCATAAGCTCTTTATAAAATTCTTATGTATTTGTGTATTCATCAAGAAATGTGGTATA
The DNA here is from genome assembly GCF_003426905.1 of Ctenocephalides felis. Classification (NCBI taxonomy): domain Eukaryota; kingdom Metazoa; phylum Arthropoda; class Insecta; order Siphonaptera; family Pulicidae; genus Ctenocephalides; species Ctenocephalides felis. The sequence goes on from NW_020538234.1 coordinate 1,274, forward strand.
TTTTGAACTATCAAGAAAAGTAGTATATTTTTTATACTGTCAAGCTCAATTTATTAACCTCCTATAAGGTTAGAAACGAATTTGAAATTTTTTGCATATCTTCACGTTTTGAAGGTTTCTGAACATTTTGTCATGTCTTAGAAAAAATGCACGTGTGTATGTGTATATGTATGTGCGGATACGATTTTTCGTCCACGTTTTCGGGCGCACGGATCAACCGTTTTGAATGGTTCAAAAAACATTCGATTCCTATTGATAGGGAGATGTGCTGACTAATTTTTGGCAAAGTCGGTCCAACCATTTTGGAGTTACGGAGCAAAGAGTGCAGAAAATAGTAATCGAGTTTTTGAGGGAACAGAGCATCCGATTTGAATGATCAAAAAAAAAAGTTTTTAGCAAATGCAGGTTCAGCCGTTTCGGAGATATAGAGCTAAATGTGCTAAATATGGCAGTTTTGAGAGAAATATACATCCGATTTGAATGATTCAAAAAACTTTCTGCTTGTATTGACGAAACGATTATTTTTGGCAAAAGCATTTTTTTATTTTATTTTTTAATTTCCAAAAAAAAAATTTTTTTTTGAATATCGAAAATACTTCGGATTTTCAAAAGTTTCAATCTCAAGGAACGATGCCATACACCACTAGTTTGTAATTGATAATATATTCACTTTGAAATATACTTTTAATTATTTTAAATATATTTTTAATTATTTTGTAGTATTGTAATGATATTAATAACTCCCGACTAATTAAGAAAACTATGTACATTACAAAATTTGATCGTTTTTAAAAACATAAATGTCATAACTATATTGTTTTTTTATCTCTCGTCTGCAGGCTGACTCTGATCCTACAATTAGGCTTTTGAAACGATTTTTTTTTGTTTTAAATGAAAAGATCATATATAAGTTTTATAACAAAACTTTTTTCTTTTTTTATTTTTCGCAATAATTAATATCAAAATAAAAATTAATGTTAGAATCCACCACCGAAGCGCGCCGATAAATCCCGAGCGCGTGTGACGTCACTACCCATTTTTTTTTTAAATTCCCAATTATAAAACGAACAATATTTGAGGTAAAGATTACAGTTTCGAAATCATTTACCATTGACTACAGCGTTTGACCTTTAGTTTTCCCAAATTCGCAAATAAAGATAATATTTTTTACCAAAACAATCACCAGCGTTCCTTTTAAAAGCACGTTCACCTGTTTGCGAACGAGCTTGACAGGTAATAATCCGACGGGCACGGCGCGTTCTTTAATCATAAGAATCCGCCGAGGAAGGAGGTCAAGAGAAAGAGAATAATCGATGAATTTAATAGAACTTTCCATACATTCAATCGCTTCGATGACCCCAAGTGTTGGTAAAATGACATTATTAACCCATATTTTCTTCAGCAGTTATAGGACCGGCGTCCGGCTCAAGTTTCCTTTCTTAGTATACAGTTTCACTTGGGATGTTGAACATATATGCGAAATTTTACTTTCCTAATATTTGCTAATTGTAATAAATTCGAAACGTAGAAAGTATTTACAATCTTTGTTTGTTGGCTAATATAATAAAAAATTATCGATAATAATGGAGAGATTATAACGATACTATGGGGCCAATTGACGACATATGGGGCAACGCTATTTTACGGTTCTTTCTTCATATAAAATGGTAGTGAAAACTGTCAAAATGCTATGTATTTGCTGTACAGTCAGCGTTTTAGATATAAAACCTAAACTAGAAAACGCAAAAATGCCAAAAAAGAATGTTACTATAATTGCATGTTTCTTATGTGCATTTGTAATACATATGTGAAGTCCGGTTTCGGTTTAAAACGCCTAATCGCACAACAAATACATAGCGTTTTGACAGCTTTTACTACCATTTTATATGAATAAAGGAGCGTAACGTATGCTGCGGTCTATTTTAGCGGAGGATTGATCTCTATATAAAATAGAATACAAGTAGTGATATTAGATTTTCACTTGAAATTATAATATAGATATAAAACTAACCTAAAAAAGCACAAATGTCAAAAAAGAATGAATACCATAACTGCCTCTTTCTGATGTGCTTTTGTAACACATACGTGAAGTTAGGTTTTATGTTTAAAATGCCTGATCGCACAACATAGGATTTTTACAGTTTTTACTACCATTTTATATGAAGAAAGGAGCGTCACATAGCGTTGCATTAACAACGTTACGGTTTATTCTACCGGAGAATTGATCTCTATATAAAATTAGAATAAAAATATATCAGTAGTGATATCAGATTTTCACTTGAAATTATAATTTAGATATACAACCTAACCTAAAAACGCAAAAACGCAATGTTATTATAACTGCATCTTCCTTATGTGCATTCATAACACATACGTGAAGTTCGGTTTTATGTTTAAAACGCTTGATCGCACAACATAGGATTTTACCAGTTTTTACTATCATTTTATATGGAGCGTAACATCGCGTTGCCATAACAACAACTATGTTGCTATAACAACGCTATGTTACGGTCTATTTTACCGGAGAATTGATCTCTATATATGATATATCAGAAATATATCAGAAGTGATATCAGATTTTCACTTGAAATTATAATTTATATATAAAACCTAACCTAAAAAACGCAAAAACGCCAAAAAAGAATGTTACCATAACTACATCTTTCTGATGTGCATTTATAACGCATGCGTGAAGTTCGGTTTTATGTTTAAAACGCTTGATTGCACCACAAATACATAGGATTTTGACAGTTTTCACTACCATTTTATATGAAGAAAGGAGCCATAACAACGCTATGTTACGGTCTATTTTTTCGGAGAATTTGTATCTATATAGAATAAAAATAAAAATATACCAGTAGTGATATTAGATTTTCACTTGAAATTATAAACCTAAAATAAGAAACATTTAAAATAGTCTTTCAGAGACATTGCTGCCATACATATCTCATCATTATTAGATAAAAAATTTAACAATAAGAAAAAAATATCATAGAAAATGACCGGTATTGAGAATGGTCAGCCACTGGGTTGCATTCTGTAGTAGTGCAGTATAAATAGAGAGGAAAAAATGGTAACCTTTGATTTTTTTTCTGTGCTCCAATTTGCTTGCAATTTTGGAAATGGGCTAAGCTTATCCTTAAGTTCAAAAGTAAAAACAATTTGCACTCCGCCACCCCCATTTTTGGAGATATTTGCAAAAAACGAATTTTTAATAACCAGTAACTTAAAGTATTTGCTTTTTTGCAAAACTTTATAAAACATTTTTTTCTTATGATAACTTCTTCTATCAACATCCGATGATATTTTGAAAAAATAAAATTACACCACTGAGAAGAAGTGCATTCCCTCGGGGAGTAGTGGCGGAATCCAAATTGTTTTTGAACTTTAGGATAAGGTGAATCTAAATCCAAAATTTCATGCAAATTGGAGCACAGTGTTATATCTTTGCCTTTAGCGATGAAGGTAATTTGATATTTTTAAACACACCACAAAATTCAGACCCATTGACTAGACCAGAGGTGGGGAACCTTTTTGTCATTGGAGGCCACACTTAAATTAGGCAGCAATAAAAGAGGCCGCATAAGCTTATTGACCTAAAAAGTGACTTTTGTGAAACTATTATAGTTTTTTTTTTATAGTTTTAACATTATATTGCATTATATAGAAAAAAGTAAATAAAATACTTCAAAATTTTAAATATAATATAATATGTAATAATAATAATATAAAATGATATAACAATATTACAAAAAATACAATAATTTTTTTTTTAAAACACTAAGTTAGTGACTTATTTGACTTTGTTTTTTGCTTGATAGTAATTGTATATTTGGATCAATCTTTGAAACACACAGCTTTAGTTGATCCTCTAAATGTGTATCTGTGATTTGCGTTCGCAAATTCGTTTTTATTTTTGACAAGAGGGAAAATGTTGCCTCACAACAATAGGTACTTCCGAAGCAGGAAAGTAACCGGCGAGCGTGTTCTCGAAGGCGTGGATATTCAACGGCATTTTTCCAAATTTTTATGGGATCCTTTTTGGAGTTAAAAAGAGATTTGATGATACTATCTTCCCCTAAATCAATTAACTCCATTTGCATTTCTGGAGGCGCATCGGATATCTCTATTAAATGTGGTTCAAATGCAAGTTTCATAGCAGGAGTGTGCTCGTCAAAATCAGAAAATCTCTGAGTATACTCTTCTATTAAACAATCCAAGACACCTACGTATTCATCGAATTCTTTATTTTCACAGTTTTGCTCATTTAACACTTTAGTTAGCTCCGGGAAAAATTGTTCTGATATTTCCGATCGACAAAGCAATGCTTTGAAAAATAATAATTTTTTTCTAAACGCTTGGATCTTTTGCCACATTTCATAAATATATCTTGTTTCACCTTGCAGGCAAATATTTAAATTATTTTGCTTTGTCATCATATCAGCCAAAAATGCAAGGTTTCTCAGAAATACTTTATCTGATAGATCACATAGCTTTCCTTGTTCTTGAAAAAAGTTTAATATTTGTCGTCGTAAAGACAAAACTTTTATCAAAACATGACCTGATGATAGCCAGCGAACCTTGCAGTAGTACGGTAGGTCAACACTAGGGAATGCAATACCGGTTTACCGGTATACCGAATTACCGGTAAACCGCTTAATTTTTCGACGGTATTTTTACCGGTAAATAACTTAAAAATACCGGTAGTTTCGATATTTTTACATGGCGCTTGTGGATACATGTTACATATGTACATGTTTTAAATCTCATGATCGCTGACAAGAAATATCACTTCATGCTGTTGTGTTATATAAACATGTGTCAAAACAACATTATCTCGACTCGTCATTAAACTGAATATTTATTACTTTTCAAAGGGCTTCATAACGTATTTCAATAAATAGAACGGACTAATCAATAATGATGTTATTTTATCTTATATAAAAATGTAACGGATTTTTAAAGTGACATGGGCTTACTAGTGTCACTAGGGGACTACTATTTTCTTTAGGCATTAATTCGGGGAATTATTTTTCTTTGTGGAAGTTACTAGAGTGCCAATTGAAATATCGTCTAATACAACTCCACAGCCATTTGTTCATTGCAAAGTGTTTTGTCAGTACGTAGATACAAATTGAGATCGAAAGTTGTTTAGTTATATTAATTTAGTGAAATAATTGTTTTAGAATAGAAATTAGTAGTTCAGTGCAAAGTTATTTTTCAACGCGTAGATACAATTTTGTAGTGAAGTTTGATAAATTTGAGAATATATTTTTTTAATTCAGTGCGGAGTGTTTTTCCAATAAGTGAAGTTTTAAGTAATTTTAGGAAAGTTTGTTTACTTCGTGCTTGTGGAAAATTATTAATTTTAAAACAATTGTTTTTTAATCAAAAGTATGAATTCAGAAACCAATATATTTCAAGAACATAAGAAAGGAAACGAGGTGAATTCTGTGTGGCATTATTATTTAGTTGCCAAACAAGGACAAGTAGCAAAATGTGTTAGGGGGGTACATCTAAAACTTGCATATGAACATTTATTAACAATACCGCCAACAAGCGTGGAGTCGGAAAGAGCTTTTTCAGCTGCTCAACATATAAATACCAAAATAAGATCGAGATTAGACGACGGTACATTAGATCATATTTGTTTTTTAAAATCTTATTTTAGTTCGCATAAGTAATTATAATAAACTATTTTTATTCATGTAATTATATTTTATTAATTTTTATATTATTTTGATACATTATTATTAAAAATAAATGTTTTGTTGTTCAATTGTTCTTTTATTCTTTGGTTTTTATTATTATTTTTTTTTATCTTTATTAGGTCTGTTTTTTGTATTTGTATAAGTAACTTTCAATTTTGTTTACATTTTTTAAAAATAATCTTATTACCGGTAATTTACCGGTTTACCGGTTTTAAAAGTCGAAAATATCGAAATACCGGTAATTAAATTTTTGATCGGTATTGCATTCCCTAGTCAACACTATACGTTTCCTCATCTAACAAGAGCATTTGCCGAAATTCACGATGACGCATTGCGTTTACGCGAATATAATTGACAATTGCAATGGTTTTATCCAGAGTGTCTTGCAAAATGGTTGATTTCGCGCAAAGATTTTGCTGGTGCAAAATGCAGTGGAATGATATCAATTTTTTTAAGTTTAAGTTTTTTTTTTTCAATAATGCAATGAATCCTTCTTTTTTGCCTCTCATGGAAGGTGCTCCATCGGTGCAGACACTGACTAAATTACTGACATTCAATTGTAATTTATCACATACTTCTTTAAAGTTTTTAAAAATATCGGCTCCGCGAGTTCTTCCAGTTAGTGTACCCAACGCAAGTAGTTCTTCGTAACATTGAAAATCTTTAGTTACGGCACGAATAAAATATAATACTTGCTGAATCTGTTTTATCAGTGCTTTCATCTCACGCAATTGAAAAATAAACACCTTCATTTCGTAAAATTGTATGAAGCTGCTCTGTTATATTTTGCGCTAATTCGTGCTGTCGATCTGTTATAGTTCTTCTCGAAAGAGGTAATTGTTTATATTTGTCGACATTTCTTGGATCTAACATACTCACTGCTTCAACAATACATTCTTTAATCATTTCAATGTCACTGAATGGTTTGCCCCGTTTTCCAAGTATATGTGCTATTTTATAGGAAACAGCAACTGCAGCGGAATTTTGATTGACAAAGGCACTAAAAGATGCCTGCTGGTAATGCTTCTCATTTTTCAACTTTCGAAGTGCAGTTTTTCGCGATTCACCTTCTAAAGCAAAATATTTATGCTCTTTATGAGTCAGATAATGTTTATTTGCATTCGCTTTTTTTTAAGTATTTAACACTGTATTGCACAACAAACACACCATTTTATCTTTCTCAGGACTAAAAAAAAAATCTAACTCCCACTCTACATTAAATGTTCTATTTTCATTACATAACTTTCTTCTCTTACAATTTGACATGATGGATAAATAAAAAAACGAATATCAAATAATTTTTTTAACAAAGTCTAGAAATTCAATAAAGCCGTGTAACTGCTACAAGATTGCACTGTTAACTACAGTTTGCTGAAGATTGCAACTGGGTAGCGTTACAAAATGCAAGCCAAATGTAGATGCGACCAATAAATATCGATGTAAACATATTGTCTCCGAACATGTGATTTGGGCCTATTTAACATGTGGCTGCCTCCCTCATGCGTCTTATGGTTCCCATCCACTAAGCAACCAGGCAACTGAGCAATTTATGACAAAATGACCAATAAATATTGAGATGTAAAATTTCTGAGTGTCGAAGGAAATCGAACGAAATTTCATTAATTTTTCTTGAAGATTGTAAAAAATGTTGGTATGTTTCGAACGTATGTAATGAGATAAAATCGACTTTGTTTCGATAAAATCGAATTTTAGTTTGTTTTAATTTCATTTACATTCATTTTTTATATAAAAATGATATTAAAGTCTTTTGATTTTCATATTCTTATTGTTACATAATTATTTGAAATAAAAAATTATAAATTTTTCTTATACCATTGAATTCACTGAGGTTTTTATTTTCCAAACTAAGGTGTTAACGGTTAATTCAGGGAAATTTGGGCTTCGGAAAAACCAGATTAAATTCATTTGTGAAATCTTGGTATGCATATTCCTGCTTGCTCTCATTCATGACAATAGTTATAATAACAAAAAAAGAATTAATGCATTAAACGCAACGTTACCTCTTTCCAAAAGAATTATACCTAGACACTATTGACAGACACTTAAGAATATAATTTAAAAAATAATATTAATAAATGATGTACCTACTCCATTTAGAGAATAATAATGTTTACCAATGAAAATAAAGCGTATTATTTTATAATGTATAAACTTTGATAATGTATATATATAATGAACGTGGAAGAAATATTTTAATTAAAAAATGCATTTATTATGCATAAAATGTATTGTTCATTTATATTTTGCATTTGAGTTCTTCTCATTTCAAATACCTTACTCTATATTTATATATCAATATTTAAATATAAATAATTTCTATATATTATGTGCAAATAAATACGGACACATATTTTGCCTACAGCTATTTTAAAAATATATTTTTTATTTTATAAAAAAAGGTATAGTTTTGTGTCATTTTATAACTATGGTCATAAAATTGCCAATATATCTTGGTAACATCTGGTTGCACCGATCTCCGGCAAAACTGCGAGGAGTATAAATTTTTATCATTTTACTACAGATGCTAACGATTCTTTTGCACTGTTAATTTTTTTTATAACACTTCTTGAATCATATAATAGGCGATGTCTTGCAAAATCGAAAATATTGCTTATATTAAATAATATTAATATAATATATTACATCTCTATTTTGTATATGCCTAAGAGTCTGTGTTTCAGGCTAGTAATCTGATGTCACGTTACATGAGATTTTTGTACAATAGTTGTTTGAAAGTAACTTTGCTATTTTGTACTAGACGGCAAGGGGCCGCACAAGAACCTCCCGGAGGCCGCATGCGGCCTCGAGGCCGCAGGTTCCCCACCTATGGACTAGACTCTAGTCACTAGTCACTAGAGTATAGATTTAAGGAATCATATCACAACTGCTCATTAAACTTTTATAGTTCTGACTATTGTTCATATAAACAAAAAAGAAAAATGATAGAAAATAATTTAGTATTTTACTACAAACTTTTAGTTGGATTTTCAATTTATTCATTTAACACAAATTAACGAGTTAATGAACAGAAATAAATTATTTCAGAGACAACAAAAATATTACTCAAAATTTCCAACATAATAAATATTCATAATCGACGAACATAATAAATAAAATAGAAAAATTCTAAGCAAAGTGCGTTATATTAATTCACATTACTAAACTGCATTCATAGTTACTAATTTGCTTCAACTTATTGCTGTAAATATAATAATTGGATAATTCTCTTTCATAACTCTATAATCATTATTAAAACAGGATTATATTATACATGAATATCTGTGATTTTAACATTGTGCATATTTAAATACAATTAGCACAATATTTTTTTTATATTTAAAAAGCAGTATTTTATTTAATATGGATGTAATAAAAATTGCTATTTAGGTTGATTTAATTCAATTCTCAAAGTATATCTCTATATGTTGTACTACTAATGTAAATTATAAACTTTGATAATAATTCACGTGTGAGATTTTTATTTTCATTGTTATTGTTTATCTATCTTGACATATTTTGTTTACTTCCAAGAGACTATCATCTAAGTGGGACGCTACTTGAATTATGATCTCACAATAGAAAGATGGAAGTTTCAAATATGATTTGAATAAATGAATAAATATTTATATATCGAATGCTAATCAAAGGGCCATAGTGAGCATAAATAAATATTAGAAAACGATGTCAAACGAATGGGATTTATGATAATAATAAATGATAAATATTATTTATTATATGAAAATGTTGTTGCAATGACTGGTGAAATTTTTTGGAGTGTGAGAAAAGTATACTAAGAAATAGTAGGAATAGATATGATTTCGTTTGATGTGATATTAGATTTTTGTAACAAACGTTTGAATAAATGGGTCAAGTATTTACATTTGCTTAAACTCAACTATTTGTTGTATTTCAAGTTTCTATATCTAATTGATAATAATTCATTACAGGATTTGTCTCATCGGGCTCTTTATAATTGGCTACTGAATATTTTTTTTTTTTTTTTTTTTTTTTAACTCATTTTATTTAGCAATCAGAAATACATTAAGATTCCTATGAGCTAAAATGACAATGTAAGAGCGAAGCCTAAGAAGAGCTCCAATGAGATCTTCTCAGTTTAACAATTGCTATAAATAATATTATTTAGACCTAATCTAAGACTAAGTCTAAAGGCCATTGTCGTTTCAATCTTCTTATACCATAAGGTTTAGTAATTTCAACTATAGAGGGGTTCGAATGTGAGTCCAGTTTGCGTTTGTATTTTTCATTGAATTCTTGGAAAGTTAAATGCACCGTTTTCATCTTGAGGTCGCTGTGAATGGTTTCATTTGTTACGTACCATGGAGAATTAAGAATTGTACGTAAAATTTTTGACTGAGTTCTCTGCATTATAGCTATATTAGATTTGTAAGCACATCCCCAGAGCTCAATTCCGTAAGTCCAGATTGGTTTGATAATTGATTTATATAGCAGCAACTTATTTTCAACAGCGAGCTTAGACTTTTTACGCAGAAGCCAATCAAATTCTTTCATTTTGATCATTATTTGCTGCTTTTTGTTTTTATGTGGCTTTTCCAAGTAAGTCTGCTATCTAAATGAAGACCAAGATATTTCACTATGTTCTGTTTCGGAATCTGGACGTTGTTTAAATAAATTGGAGGACAAGTACCCTCTCTCAGGGTAAATGTGATATGAGCTGATTTGGTTTCATTTATGCAAATCTTCCATTTGGCAAGCCACATTTGTAGTTTATTGATATGTTCTTGCGTTTGTCGGGAAGCTTCATCAGCACTGTGATTACTACTTAGTATGGCAATATCGTCAGCGAATGTAGCAAGTGTCAGATTTTCAAGTAATGGGAGGTCCTTTGTGTATAAAACATATAAGAAGGGTCCAAAAATACTACCTTGTGGAACTCCTGACATTATTTTGTGGAAATCAGATGTTACTTGATTTACTTTTACTTGAAAAATCCTATCTTGTAGATATGATTTGAAAATCCCATAATACCTGGATGGAAGGTATGTTTTTATTTTATATAAAAGTCCTGGGTGCCAAACCTTATCGAATGCTTGTCGAACATCCAGGAAGACACCACTACAGAAATGCTTATTTTCAAATGACTTATGTACAGTGTCAATAACCCTGTGAACTTGCTGTGTGGTCGAATGTTCACGTCTAAAGCCAAATTGATGGTAGGGGATCCAATCTGAAGGAAGCTCATTGTTGATTTGGTCCAAAAGAATCCTTTCAAGCAGTTTAGATATTACGGGAAGCAAGGATATTGGTCTATATGAAGATACCTCAGTCAAGTTTTTGCCTTTTTTAGGAACCATTAATATTTGGGCAGTCTTGAATGATTTTGGCCAATACTCTACTCTGAGTATGGCATTAAATATATATGTTATTAAAACAATCGTTTTCTTAGGAAGTTCTTTCAACACCCTTGCTGTTATTTTGTCAAAACCAGGCGATTTTCTTGTATTTAACATCTGGATTTGCGAGTTGACTTCTTTGGGCTTGATAGGTTTGAAAGATTGTGAAGACTGTAGAGGTTTAAGCAATTCTTCTTCAATCTCTTTATCAATGGTGGAATCAAATGGTTTAAAAACATTAGACAAGTATTTAGCAAATAGGTGCGCTTTGTCTTCTTCACTTCTTGCCCAAGGATCATTAGCACTGTTTCTAATAGGTGAAGAAAAGAATTTAGGCTTCTTCACATTACTAGCTGCTTTCCATATCGAGTTATCATATCTGGATAGATTATTAATGTACTTTTCAAAATTTTCATTTCTGACTTGCCTAAGTTTGCTTTTAAGTTCTCTGCAAAGTTTATTGTATGTATTTTTATCGTCAGGTCTATGATTTTGTTGCCATTTAGCTCTAGCACGTCGTTTTTTCCGAATAAGTTCTTTGATTTCTAACGGAATATCTTGGAATGCAGGTGATGCTTGAGTTTTAGGAGTTGCTTCTTGAATTGAAGTCTTAATATGTTGAAGTAAATCTTCAGTAGCCTTGTCAATTTCAGCATCGCTTTTGAGACTGATATGTAAATTTGTTCGCTCTTTCAAAACTTCTCGAAATGTTTCCCAATCTGTATATTTACTATGTAATATATTTGAATTTATTTTTTGTATAACTGTGATTCCTATAGTTAAAACAATTGGAGAGTGATCTGAGGATAAATCGTATGATGGCTTAATATTCATCACGTTCTCATTTATGTTATTCAAAATAAAGAAGTCGAGCAGGTCTGGTATTTTTTGAGGATCACTAGGCCAATATGTCGGGGTTCCAGTGGACAGAAATGAATAATTATTATTATTTAAGGTTCTCAGAAGCTCATTACCCTTGCTTGTGATCAGACGTGATCCCCAAAAAGTGTGCTTGCAGTTAAAATCACCACCTACAACAAATTTCGCACCCAATTGATGGAAAACTGTTCAAAATCTGTTTGCTTGATATTATGTCGTGGAGGGCAGTACACTGCTGATATTGATAATTTGTAAAGATGCATACTGACAAGTATTGTTGTTGCTTGTAGGTGTTCTTTTTGGTACGGAGGAAGTTCGGTGTGAACTATTGTATTTCGAATTAGTATGGCTGATCCTCCATGAGCCGTATCATCCGGGTGATTGCAATAGTGTAATGTGTAATTCGGAATCTTGCAGAAAGAGAAGCTAGTAAAGTGGGTCTCGCTTATTAGCATTATGTCAATGTGATTCAAAGTAAGGAAAGTAGTTAATTCTAGCTTGTGCTGTAGGAGCCCATTGGCATTCCAAAGTGCAATTCTTATAAATTTAGCCATTACGGATTAATTTTATTTAATAAAGTTGTTAGCAGGTTTAAAACCACACCATTTTGATGAATTAATTGATTAAACATTTGTTTGAATTCGTGCATGAACTGAGCGAAGCTTGCAGATATGCCTGAAGCAGATTCTGGATTAACGTTGTTATTTAACGCCTGTGCATATGTTCGAGGGTGACCTTGATTAGCGATCTGATTTGGATTTAGATTCGGGTACGGGTTAGTGGTAATAGTTGGATTAACCGTATGTCTATTGTTGGATTTCTGGTTTATAACGTTTGTGGAGTATTATGATTCATTTTTGGAAATTTTTGATTATATACCTTCTTATATGCTGGGCATCCACGATAACTAGCTGCATGATCTCCGTCGCAATTTGTACAAAAATTTAATACATTTTCAGGTTTCTTGCAGTCTGAAGTAGTATGATTGTTACCACAACGGGAACAAGTAAACGGCTTATTGCAGTAACGTTGATGTGGGCCGAATTGTTGGCACCTTTTGCATTGCACAACAGATTTATATAGTATGGCGGTTCAATACGAATTATGTTGTTAAGAATCTTTGTTACGCTGTATATGTCTTTGTTATTTTTAGCGGGTTCAAGATCAAGGTAAAATAAATTTAGTGGCTTCCTAGTTTCTCTGTGTATGTTTTTGTTATATTTCTTACTTCATGACCTATTTTCACGAACTCATTCTTGATTTCTGCAACATCTGTGGTATGATGTAAATACCTGATTACAACACGATACGCCCTTTCCTCTTTTAGCTGATAAGTATGATGAATAACATTTGTTGCACGCAAATGTTTAGTTAGTTTTCTGAAAACATCAGAATTCTGACACATTAATTTAGTTACATTATTATTTAAGGAGCGGAAGTGTATTGTTCGAGATCAATAATAGTGTTGATTTCGTCCATCATATCTTTATAATTGTCGACGCCGTAAATAAAAATCGGTGGAGGTTTCTGGTTGGTTGTTGAGAAATCATTATTATTGGTAGTATTGATAATAGTGCTTGGTAACTGATTTATGCTATTTAGCGGTTCGAATCTATTTGACAGAGTAACCGGAGTGCTATTAGTATCATCAGATAATTTACGCTTCTTACTTTGTACAATTTTTTTTGTTGTAACAAGTTGCCACGAATGTCTCGGATTAGTTGTACAAATATTTTCCGTATTGTATGTTTGAAGCTTAGTTAATTGTTTGGGCATATTTTGATTTTGACTACATACCAGCTTTGAAGCAGTCACTGCAGGGTCTTGTGAATTGCATTGAATATAAGCAGAAGTACATCAAAAAGGTATATTTGTTTTTTTTTTAAGATAATGAATAGATAATGAAATATATACTGTTACAACTAATTATACTTTATTATTCGGAGGACTATCCTTTAATGAATTATAATGCATTGTTTTAAATTATTTTCCTATCCTAAATTAAGAGTTTCTTTGTATTAACGTCATTAACAACTTACAAAAACTAACTCGCTCAATTATAAATGCTCTGCAAGATTGAACATACTTTTTTCATACCATTAAATTTAATTGCTCTGAGATAAATAATATTCACACTATATTCGATTCTACTTTCTAATATTTACGTTCTTAAAAAACTTTAAACTAGAACTTCAATTTAAAATGATTACTGATAATTTATCGACGTTTATTAAACGGTATAAGATTAGGGAAAATATTAAAATCCCATTTATCATTGACAAACTTATTAGGAGGCAAAAATCAGACAATTTTGAAAATCGTCTTTCGGTTTACTTCTCTATTATTTTATCAAAAATATGATTTTGAGGGTTTTTTATATTGGATAGCCAGTAATTCCAGACAAACAATTTGAACTTGTCTCTAGTTTGTATTCAAAAGCTGAATTAGCTATCAGAACTGGAATTTATAACAATAGATTAATCTTCCCTTATTAAATATTACTGAATATTCAATTATAAAGTATTACCCTTGATTTTTTCTTTTACGTACAAGGTTTTTGTACGAAGGTTTACAAGTTGATCGAATCATTTATACTGTATTTGTATAGTAATTTTTGACTATTGTCAGTGGTACATGTGTAAACAATTTTCCAATTGATATTGAAACTCAATTTTCTAGATTAATTAAAATGATCGATTATATACTGTTCTATAGGTGAACTGGATCTTGAGAGATCGCTAATCGATACATACGATATTCAAAGTGATTATCAATACCAGTTAGCATTTATAAAGAGTTAATCTGAGAAGAGGCACGCCAGACTGTCTGCGAGCGGCTGCATATTTCTTATTACGTTCAACATTCCCGAACTGACAGTTCTTGCACAACAAACCATTTATCATTCGACGTACATACTGATCATCGTACCAAAATCACTTTGACTTACGAAGCGATTTCGTAAATTCGAAATTATTTTGAAATATTACTCATGCTATTCGATTGGGCTGATAGACGTCTGTAATCTATATGTTCATTATTCATTTTCAACATTTAGACATCAATATGTTGATTTAAATTTATACCGCTCAAACAATGAGATAGATTGGTGACCAATTATAAGCATAAATACTAATGCATAAATACTAATTTTTCTAACTTCTTCTTTATAGAACTTTATTACAAATTGAGTTTATCAAGTTATTGAAGAATTATTTACAGATTTTATTTGCATTTAAAACTGAGCTAAATTGATTTTTTTTCATAACAATAGTTTTTTATTCAGTTTCATTAGTCTATTAGTAGTGCCATTGGACTGACCGGAACAACGATATATTTTAAGATATTTCTATCATTATCAATAGAAAAGTGTTGAAAAATTAAAAATTGCGATTCCATATAAACTAAAAATTACAATAAAAGTTAGAGTTACCAATAGTTTAACTCGTGGTAATAAATCATGAAACAAAGACTATCCTGCGCTAAAAAATTTACTTGGTGGAAATCACGTGGTTTAATTAGTAGACTGTAATTGATTTTCCCGTCACCATAAAAATAGAATAAAATTACTTATAATTTTGTCATTTTTATTCATACCCATATCTACATTTTATCCCTTTCACTAAACTTTTTACTTCTACAGATATTTGTATTTTGTAAACATTTATGATTTTATACCCCAGAAAAAATTGCCAAACATTGATAATATATTGAAAACCTTGCTCTTTTAACAATGCATGA
>NW_020538235.1:2500-15459 GCF_003426905.1 Ctenocephalides felis
CCATGGAACCGACGGTTAGTGAAAGAAAGTTGGTAATGGTTTCTATACAACAATTACAGGCCTTCATAACTACCTTAGGTAAACAAAAACTGTACCAAATCCGAGCTGTATCAATTTAAGGCTTCACCGAGATTTGAACTCGGATCGCTGGTTTTAAAGTCCAAAGTGCTGACCATTACACCATGGAACCTACGGTCAGTGTACGAACGTAAGTAATTCTTTTTTTATACAACAATCATAGTACCTTCATAACTATCGATGGTAAAAGAGAAACGCTACTAAATCCCAGCTGTAACAATTTAAGGTTCCACCGAGATTTGAACTCGGATCGCTGGATTCAAAGTCCAGAGTGCTAACCATTACACCATGGAACCGACAGTTACCAAAAGAAAGTAAGTAATTGTTTTCTATACAACAATTACAGGTCTTCATAACTATCTTGGGTAAAAAATGCAACTCGGAACGCTGGATTCGAAGTCCAGAGTGCTAACCATTACACCATGGAACCTACGTTCAGTACATGGAAGTAAGTAATTGTTTTCTATACAACACTTCATAACTATCTAAGGTAAGAGAGCAACGATACTAACTCCCAGCTGTAACAATTTAAGGTTCCACCGAGATTTGAACTCGGATCGCTGGATTCAAAGTCCAGAGTGCTAACCATTACACCATGGAACCGACGGTTATTCGGGGAAAGTAAGTTATTGTTTTCTATACAACAATTACAGGCCTTCATAACTATCTTAGGTAAAAAAAAGGTACCAAATCCCAGCTGTATCAATTTAAGGCTTCACCGAGATTTGAACTCGGATCGCTGGTTTCAAAGTCCAGAGTGCTAACCATTACACCATGGAACCTATGGTCTGTACACGAAAGTAAGTAATTGTTTTCTATACAACAATTACAGGTCTTCATAACTATCTTGGGTAAAAAATGCAACTCGGAACGCTGGATTCGAAGTCCAGAGTGCTAACCATTACACTATGGAACCTACGGTTAGTCAAGGAAGGTAAGTAATTGTTTTTTATACAACAATCATAGTACCTCTATAACTATCTATGGTAAAAGAGAAACGATACTAAATCCCAGCTATATCAATTTAAGGTTCCACCGAGATTTGAACTCGGATCACTGGATTCAAAGTCCAGAGTGCTAATTATTACACCATGGAACCGACAGTTACCATCTAAGGTAAAAGAGCAACGATACTAAATGCCAGCTGTAACAATTTAAGGTTCCACCGAGATTTGAACTCGGATCGCTGGATTCAAAGTCCAGAGTGCTAACCATTACACCATGGAACCGACGGTTAGTGAAAGAAACTTGGTAATGGTTTTCTATACAAGAATTACAGGCCTTCATAACTACCTTAGGTAAACAAAAACTGTACCAAATCCGAGCTGTATCAATTTAAGGCTTCACCGAGATCTGAACTCGGATCGCTGGTTTTAAAGTCCAGAGTGCTGACCATTACACCATGGAACCTACGGTCAGTGTACGAACGTAAGTAATTCTTTTTTATACAACAATAATAGTACCTTCATAACTATCGATGGTAAAAGAGAAACGCTACTAAATGCCAGCTGTAACAATTTAAGGTACCACCGAGATTTGAACTCGGATCGCTGGATTCAGAGTCCAGAGTGCTAACCATTACACCATGGACCGACGGTTATTCGGAGAAAGTAAGTTATTGTTTTCTATACAACAATTACAGGCCTTTATAACTATCTTGGCTAAAAAAGGATACCACATCCCAGCTGTATCAATTTAAGGTTCCACCGAGATTTGAACTCGGATCGCTGGATTCAAAGTCCAGAGTGCTAACCATTACACCATGGAACCGACGGTCAGCACACGGAAGTAAGTAATTGTTTTTTATACAACAATCATAGTACCTTCATAAGTATCTATGGTAAAAGAGAAACGATACTAAATCCCATCTGTGTCAATTCAAGGTTCCACCGAGATTTGAACTCGGATCGCCGGATTCAGAGTCCAGAGTGCTAACCATTACACCATAGAACCGACGGTTAGGAAAAGAAAGTAAGTAATTGTTTTCTATACAACAATTACAGTGCCTTTATAACTATCTTAGGTAAAAATGAAAGGGTACCAAAGCCCAGCTGTATCAATTCAAGGTTCCAGCGAGATTTGAACTCGGATCGCTGGATTCAAAGCCCAGAGTGCTAACCATTACACCATGGAACCGACGGATAGTGAAAGAAAGTTGGTAATAGTTTTCTATACAACAATTACAGGCCTTCATAACTACCTTAGGTAAACAAAAACTGTACCAAATCCGAGCTGTATCAATTTAAGGCTTCACCGAGATTTGAACTCGGATCGCTGGTTTTAAAGTCCAGAGTGCTGACCATTACACCGTGGAACCTACGGTCAGTGTACGAACGTAAGTAATTCTTTTTTATACAACAATCATAGTACCTTCATAACTATCGATGGTAAAAGAGAAACGCTACTAAATGCCAGCTGTAACAATTTAAGGTACCACCGAGATTTGAACTCAGATCGCTGGATTCAGAGTCCAGAGTGCTAACCATTACACCATGGACCGACGGTTATTCGGAGAAAGTAAGTTATTGTTTTCTATACAACAATTACAGGCCTTTATAACTATCTTGGCTAAAAAAGGATACCACATCCCAGCTGTATCAATTTAAGGTTCCACCGAGATTTGAACTCGGATCGCTGGATTCAAAGTCCAGAGTGCTAACCATTACACCACGGAACCAACGGTTAGTCAAAGAAAGTAAGTAATTGTTTTCTATACAACAATTACAGTGCCTTTATAACTATCTTAGGTAAAAATGAAAGGGTACCAAAGCCCAGCTGTATCAATTCAAGGTTCCAGCGAGATTTGAACTCGGATCGCTGGATTCAAAGCTCAGAGTGCTAACCATTACACCACGGAACCAACGGTTAGTCAAAGAAAGTAAGTAATTGTTTTCTATATAACAATTACAGTGCCTTCATAACTATCTTAGGTAAAAAAGAAAGGATACCAAACCCCAGCTGTATCAATTCAAGGTTTCACCGAGATTTGAACTCGAATCGCTGAATTCAAAGTCCAGAGCGCTAACCATTACACCATGGAATCTACGGTCAGTACAGGAAAGTAAGTAATTGTTTTCTATACAACAATCATAGTACCTTCATAAGTATCTATGGTAAAAGAGAAACGGTACTAAACCCCAGCTGTATCAATTTAAGGTCCACCGAGCTTTGAACTCGGATCGCTGGATTCAAATTCTAGAGTGCTAACAGTTTTTGAGAGAACTAAACGTCTGACTTAAATGTTTCAAAGAACTTTCGGCTTGTCTTAACAAAATAATTGATTTTGGAAAAAAAATTCTGTTTCAACATTTTTTTTTCAAAAAAATTTTTTTTTGTATATCGAAAATAATTCAGATTTTATTTTTAATTCTGACTATAGTTCTTTAAACAAATTAATTATACTTTAATGATTATACTTTAAACAAATAATTTCAACTTTGCAATTCAGTTTATATAATTCTTATAAATATTAGACAATGTTACAATATTTATTTATAATAATCTATTTGAAAACTTTCAAAATTCCTCGAACATTTCGTTACGGTACGGGAAGTTCCAGCATTTGCCTTTAGGCACGATGCCATACACCCCACTAGTTTTAATTTTTGGCACATCTCAGCTGCTTTTCCGCAATAATAATGTAGACATTACATTTTCCTCATTTATAATCATGAATTTATTATATTTAATATTGCCTTAGCCTATAATTGAATAGAAATATTTGGCAAATGACAGTCTTCATTTGTTTTCAATGTCAAACTATGCCTTAAATATGGTCAAACAATGATAAGCGTTTTTTTGTGATTTTTTATATTTTTTTCTACAGTCTAACTATATTTCTATGAATCAAAAAATCCTAGAAAACTCCCTTAACAATCTTCACGAGGAATTTATGAAAATCCGAATAATAGTTTAAGAGGATTAACCATTCATACCCTGTTACGGAAGAATTTTATATATAAGATATATATATATATATATATATATATAGGGTACAAAATGTTAGATTGATTGCCACTGAATGAAGGCTAAGATGCTAGCCGAAACGTATGGATTTTAAATAATTTCTAAAAACTCTCATACTATTTTTATTAATGTAACGCTCGACTTCGTAACTCAAATTAAATATATTTATATATATATATATATATATATATATATAAATATATATATATATATGTATATATATATATATATATATATTATATTCATAGAAAACGATATAAAAGCATATGTTATTGATGAGTTCATACTTGTTCTTCCATCAGGCAGTAAAGTATCCAAAGCATTAAGTGGATATGCGGAACAGGTTATATTACTATATCTCCAAAACTCCTTTGCTGATAATTCCAGCATTTCACGAAAAACTTCCGCACGGCCCAAAGTGCAAGCCAATGTTAGAGGAGTTAATCCAGCATAATTTAACATACCATTTTCGCAGGCAATTTAGGATGTCGCAGTGCATACCCAAACATGTCCTGGAAATTATACACACACAAACAGATATAAATATATGTATATATATTACAAGTGCTAAAAATCTGCTATGACGGATGGCGCAATAATTTACTTAATCACATATATTAATAATAAATATAAGAAATTTTTAGTTGATTTGCGCACTATCTAAATGTTAATATTAAGAGGTAAAGCTTTTAGAGATTTTTAAACTTCCCGAAGGTGAAGTTTATGTTTTCATCAAAAATCCGATTCGCTGATTTTATGTTTTCTCGACGTTTCAAGCCATTCTTCAAATGGGCGAAGAGTACAAAAGATGAAGCGGAAGCATTTGCTGATCACCTGCAAATTACTTACAGTGCTTAAAAAACTACTCCAAATTTAGAAATAGTACAACTACTACAGTCAATATCCAATCCTCAATAAGACACTTTTCACCCAATGACGTTTCTGAAGCAATTAAGAATTTAAAAATTAAGTCTGCTCCCGGATTAGACAAAATAACGCGAGAAATGCTAAAAGAGTTGCCCATGAAATCATTTTATTCTTAACCAATATCTATAATTCTATATTACAATTTATTTCTTGGCTTATCGCTTAAAAGACAGCTAAAATTATTATGAAAGCAAAATCAAACAAGGACCCTCACATCACTTTCACATCGACCAATCATTCTTTTGCCAATTCTTTTTAAACTAATGGAAAAACAACTATATCGCGAAAATTATCCTCATACTAATTGGCTACCGAACCATCAGTTCGGCTTTAGAAAGAAACATTTCACTACACAACAGTGTAACAGGCTTATGTCTTACAGCCTGGAAGCCTTAACTAAAAAGGAACACCGTGTGCCTGTATTTTTAGATGTTAGCAAGGCGTTCCACAAGGTGTGGCATTCCGGACTTTTATACAACAACTTTTTAACATTTTCTTCTTACTTCAAAACCCTAAAATCATTCCTATATAATAGAAAATTTCGTGTAAAAATAAAGAAGAGGCCTCTGCCATCAGAAATATAGAATTTGATATATTTGCTGCCTTTTATTCATTATATGTATTTTTAACTTCCCGTAGGGCTTTACTCATAAGATCTATCACAAGCTACTTATTCTTGTTCTTTTTCTATAAATTATGTTCAAAAGTAACAAAAGCGCATTTACAGTTACTTTTCAGATGCAAACGCTCAATTCTACTTATTATAAGAAGATTTAGAGAGTTAAGAAAAGGATTTGTAATGAGAAAGTAGACCGTAAATAAAAGGTGAAGACAAACCCACAATTGCTTTTCTGAATGGAATATGGCAGCAAGACTGTGTAAGTACTATATCTGCATGGAAATAGAATGTTATCCACATTTTCAAGTAAAAACCGATGTTACTACGGCTTGACATCAGGCTGCGGGTAATGCTCGTTTTATATAATGAATGTTATATGAAATGAATGTTATGTAATGTTATTGTTTCGTGTATTGAATAACTGCAATAATGGTATGAAAACTTTGATGCTTGCCAAAATCGTCTCAAACAAAAAAAAAATCGTATTTGTTCCGAAAATCCATAATTCAAATATACCAACCAATTTGTCACAGACAACCACCATATGCAATACTGTGTTTCCAAAAGTATCGCATAAATCAGGATCAGCACCATTATCAAGGAGCATGTTGTAAACGCTCTCATTGGCGCAACAAGCGGCCCATGCAAGAGGGTATTCACCTAAATATGCCAGTCCTTCGTAGTCGGTGTATTTGCACCGGCGTATTTGCTGTTGGTCACGCGGCAGGAAAAAGCTTCCTAGAGTAAAGTAAAGTATGTATAATATATGTATATATATATATATATATATATATATATATATTAGGGTGGTCCTTAACAAGGACATTTTCGAATTTCTTTGCTCCCAGGGGCGAAATTGCTTCCAAATCAAAAAAAAATGATTCTCTGAAAGTTTTAGCTCTTTTATAAACATTTAGATAGAGCGCACAATAAAAATTACTTGCATCTGTTTGTTACTAATATGTGCTCAAGAAATGTCAATCTATAAATTCGTGCGCCATCTGTGATCATTCAAATCGTATGATACATAAGAATATTTATAAACCACATAACATGCACATAACCTCTTATTAAATACATGTGAGCTGTTCTATAAGTCTATTCATCATGGCATCAAGAATAATTTTGCAGCAAAATATCGTCACCAATTAAATAAATATTTTGCTGCAAAATTATTCTTGATGCCATGATGAATAGATTTATAGAACAGCTCACATGTATTTAATAAGAGGTTATGTGCATGTTATGTGGTTTATAAATATTCTTATGTATCATACGATTTGAATGATCACAGATGGCGCACGAATTTATAGATTGACCATTTCTTGAGCACATATTAGTAACAACAGATACAAGTAATTTTTATTGTGCGCTCTATCTAAATGTATTATAAAAAGAGCTAAAACTTTCAGAGAATCATTTTTTTTTTATTTGGAAGCAATTTCGCCCCGGGAGCAAAGAAATTCGAAAATGTCCTTGTTAAGACACCCTAATATATATATATACAGTTGGCTGATTTGTAATGCAACAAAGTAAAGCGCTATAACTTGTCATTTTCATTTAAATTTCATTGTACAAATGCAAAAATGTCGGAAATGACTTCAAATTTTAGAATCGGTTAAGATTTGTTCTAATTGGCCACCTTTGGCACGAATTATGGCCTTCAAACGGCAGAAAAACCATAACACGCTGCACGCAAATGGCTCTGGGGTTTTTAGCCCATTCCCGGCGAAGCGCCTTCTTAGGATGATCGTCACATTGGTATTTTTAGTGCGAACTACTTACTCCAAAATGTCCAAGGCACAAAAGTCCAACGAATTTAGATCCAGAGATTTTGGTGGCTATTGTGCGATGGAAAGAGAGCGAAAAACCTCTTTTTAAGCCACTTTCGGTAGACGCTTGCTGAGTTTGATGGAGCTGAGTCCTGTTGGATTGTCCATGGTCTGCAACCGAAATTTTTGTCTACCCAGGACTTCAATACTGCCTTTAAGACATTTTCCCGATAATTTCGGCAGTTATTTTGATCCGACGGTCGATGAATAAGAGCGGAATGTCATCGTCGGCCGTTACGGGGTGGTTCACGCCATTACCGTCGGCGGCGCTTAAATTCTGGTGGCCAATCGAAGGGTTAAATTTTTAGCTGACATTGTTGGCAAGTAAACCCTATCATTTTGTTTGTTCACAAACTGCTCGATTTGGAATGACTTCCCATCTGAGGAAACCAAATTCGGTAACTAGCCACTTCCGTGCAAGCGAAGCAACCCCTGCGCTCCTTCCCGTCTAACTTTTTTTTGTGCATCGATGAGCTCTTGCACTTTTTGGAACTACAATGGCTTTAGTCCAAGTTTATTTTTCAATATGTGTTGCATCCGTTTTTTCGATGTGTTCAGCTCACGAGCCATTTTTTTACCACTGCGACACGAATTTCGATTGATTTATGCCTAAACTTTTTTGATCATTTCTGGTGTTTTTTCGTCCACTTTTTGGACGCGGTGCAACACTGAGTGTATCACGGTTACGAGATATGGTACGAGAAATAAAATATTGTTCGCATTTTAATGCTGGAGGGCTCTAAAGATAGCCACTTAAGTTTTCCAGCCAAATATGAAGCAATCGCACTATCACGCTTGACTTCCATCACGAATAACTTTTTGATGAATGCAATAGATCAAAATGCTTTTGTACGCTTGTAAACAACTAAATGAACAATCTCTGGAATAAATCTGTCATATGTGTGATGAGCGGTTTAGAAATGATAGCGGTCTGAATTGGTTGCAATACAT
Organism: Ctenocephalides felis; assembly: GCF_003426905.1. NCBI lineage: Eukaryota > Metazoa > Arthropoda > Insecta > Siphonaptera > Pulicidae > Ctenocephalides > Ctenocephalides felis. Next base: position 10,874 of record NW_020538235.1, read on the forward strand.
ATCAGCCACCCTGTATATATATATAAATTTTCAAACATAACTGAATAATTATATCATAATTTATATAATAAAATTATAATAAAACTATTTACCTATTGCGCGCTGGTTAACATTAGCTCCTGCTTCAAGTAAGTCTTGCACTAGTTCATTGTTACTGTATGCAATCGCTAAATGTAATGCACTGGCTCCTGTAGAAATTATTAATTGTATAATTTTAACATTTTACAAAAAGATTATTAAAGTATATTTATAAAAAATATTTTTTTATAAAAACTGTTTGCAAAATATATTATAGAATGTATATATTATTATTATATGTTTATAGTAATTTTATATGCATAGTGCACATAATGTTGATGCTGAATTACAAAGATATGAAATGTACGTTCAAATGTGTTTTTAATTATAATTAACAGGTGGTTAACAGTTATCAGTGGGTTTTAACCAAAAATACCAAGATATACCAGATTTCACTGCTAGGATTATTAGAATCTGACTTGAGATGTCTATTGACAGGTTCAGAGACAATGATTAATGCAAGTGGTGATTATTGAAATGGGCGATTTCAATAATTGTGAGTGTACTTATTAATTAGGCGGTTTAATAGTTACCAGATTGTTGTGTAAAATTTGAGTTTATTGAGAAATTTGAAGATTTTATATGATGGATCTTGGAGTAAGTATTGAAAGCATGGTGTCGCTTTCACTGGCAGATTTGATTAACTTAATCAAAACAGCCAACAACGATAAGAGTAAGAGTATATCGAGCAGCAATTTGTAAGCTATGAATAGTTAGATATGAACCACAATGTGCAAGTTCTGTTAAATGTTACGAACATGAAGATTGTGCAGCCCAGCTGAAGGAAGTACAGCCAGTAGAAATTTTGAGATCAAAGCACAAAGCGTGAGTTTTGTGGAATGTTACATTTGGCAGTATAGGGTAAATGCGTTCAAGTGCTCTAAACCAAAATATGGAAATGGGTCGTGCCTCAAGTGTGAGAAGCCACGTGCAAAATTATTGTTGTCAGCACTGTACGACTACTGATTAATCGAGTGACCGCGTACACGGTGAAAAGTGTTCTGGAAGTATAAGAATGGAGCTTATGCAATGGAGAAAGTGATCCGGCAGTAACGGATAATTACACTGGAAAAGTGAGCGCAGGAGGAGTGTACACCTGATGTATATACAGTGGAGCAAGTTCCACTCCAGAAAATATGCTGTGTACTACCTTTGGAAAAAGGTGTTTCTGTGGAAGGTGCATTAGACATGAGGGGCATAATAGAAAGGACATAAAGTAGACATGCAAAGTGTAAATGGCAGTTACAAATTGATTGAATAACAGACTTTTGTTTAAAGACATGATACGAAAGAAATACTTTTGTAAGTATATTTCGATAAGAGGTAAGAATGTTGTTATACAATTGAGGTCAAGTTCCATCTTCAGGACATATGTCAAAAAACATGATCTTGATAAGATTTAAGCAAACAATATGTTTAAAAAAAGCAGATGATAGTTTTTTAATTAATAAAATGTTTTTTTTTTTTTTTTTAAATTTAATAATTAAAAAAATCCAAGATCTTGTTTCTTGACAGATGTCCTGAAAATGGAACGTGCCTAGTTCCTAAACGTCGCAGTAAATAAATAAGAAAATGGTTGTTTAAAAAACTCTTTTGTTTTTAATTAATTTTGGATTTTTGTGTTTGAAGCTCTACATAACATACATACATATATACATATAAAAAAACTTCATGTTATTCACATATTTCCTAACTATTTACCAAGATATTCTTCTCCTTCGACCACATCTAAGGCTAAGTTTGGAAAGCATCTTAATAGTGTTCTTGCTAATTTTGTATGTAATCTGGTATCACATATGATGAGAACATGAAGCATACTTTCACCCAAAACCCACGATAACGCATTTGCCAACAAGCTTTGTGATCTTGCCACTTGCTCAGGGGATCGTGAGGAGATAGAGAAGATTCAATCGGTACCGCTACCTGATCAATAAGCATAGCCATCTTTATCAATATATTATATTTTATTATATATATATATATATATATATATATATATATATATATGTTGACATATAATTAACAAGTCTAAGAATCGGGGATAGCATCAATAAAAACAAACATACATTTCATGATTTAACACAAAGATTAGCATTAAATCTTTCCCCTGAGTGAAGGCTAGGATTATAGCCGAAACGTATGGATGTAATATATATATAATATATATATATATATATATATATAATCATTACAATTAGTACAAAAATAAAAATCAAGGACAGAATTAAAAAGAATCAACTGAACAGGAAAAAGTTTTCGGTAAAGAAGAACCACAACTTTGCTGATTATATTCCTTCATTAGCTAAACTAACTAGTGAAGCGATCTAGTAACAAGTAAACTACTAGCTAATTAGTTGCTGGGCGGTGCAACACCTAAAACCTTCAGGTGATTCGATTTACTATTTATGAAATTAATTATGAGTAACTTAGAGCTTTTATTGTGGAAAAAACGGCAATCTTATAATTAATGCATGCAAATATGCTACGTATTTTATATAGCAAGTAGTACGATTGAAGCAAACTTTAAATCCATACTATTTTCACAACTAAATTTATAAAATGGGCTCTATATCTGAATTTAACTTCAATCTTATTTAGAAATTATCACATATTACTTGATTATGATCACGATATTTCCATCTTAAGTATTCTGCGCGATTTATTTTCTGACCATGACCATTGCAGTACATCAACACTCCAAACTGTCCCTTTATTAACTTCTCTACTTCACTTTGCCCGCCGAAATGTATGCATCAATTAATTCACCTCCTGTTATGGGGAAAAAATGTAAAATATGATTAATGTGCATATATGTATATAATGGGTAGTACTGCCCTAGGGCAGCTCCGTGAGCTAAATTAAACTCCAACTCGATTCAGGGAAGTATAGTGTGATAGGTTTCCCATTTTCATTTCGCATCGCAGTGCCCAAAATGGACTATTTTCATTTGAAAACATATTTTTTATCTATATTTTCAAGTGAAAATGAACATCGCTACTGCACGATGTCCGTTTGTTGTGATTTGGAGTGTCCAGAGGCGGATCAAACTCACGACCCAATCCACACGAGTCTTGATCATTACACCCTTAAACACTCATATATATAGGTAGTGTACATAGGTATTAGCATACTCGCCAACTCGCCACGCTTTGCTGTGGCTTTTAATCTTATCAACGGTTCAATACCATTGATTTTATTACAATAACTATTGATTTTTATTTACATTAATAAAAAAATTGAATCATTAAATTTAAGTGATTAAAAATTATTAAATGACGTTTTATTTAAGAATGATTTCATAAGTCACGTGCCAATTGGCATCTGCTATATCCAGCAGTATTTTCTTTGCGAATTGTCCAGAAATATCTGATTTTCGACACAGATCGACTTTACTGTTTATTTTGATTATTTTTCTATTTGTGAATTTAAAAAAAATGTAATTTTACCTATGATACTATTTTTTGACTATATTTTGATATTTACACTATGCTTCAAACTATTATGGATCAGGTTCTGGAGTTATGAGTCCATGGTAATAAATGTGTGATTTCTGGCACATTGATAGCATTGGAAGATGGTCGAAGAGTCGTGGAATATCTGATCGTCCATCAATGTCTTCAATGGATGAAAACGTCGCCAAGTCAAGGAAATTGTACTTGAACCTAAGTTAGTTCTTGACTCTTATCGTATCTAACAAATCATTACCCCATCGGCACGTTTCACGGATCGAACAATCAAAAACTTTCTTCAAAAATTTACCCGAAAAAGGTGGCTGAAGGCATGTTTAGAATTGAATTTGGACTGAAGCGCATCATAAAATGTTATCAAATGTGAGTAATTCAATTTGACGTCAAAGCCATTCAACAGACAGCTAAATGGCGCTGCCCAGATGAGCCAACCAAGAGTTTAACTTTGATCACATCAAAGTCAGTCAAAAGTTGAAGTCATCTTGGTGATTTTGTCTGATTATGGTGATGTTGTGCACTCAGAAATCGTTTCAGATTGTTCTGATGGTAAATAAAGAATATTATTTAGATGTTATGCAGTATTTCTAAAAAATTATGCATAAAAATCTTTGCAATTTGTGGAAAGAGAATTAATGAATCTTGCGCCATGATACGTACCGCCGCCCATATTGTAAATGATTTTTTTTATCTAAATCGTGAAATGTCATGATACAACTACCGTAATAGCTAGATTTATCTCGTGTGATTTTTTTTTCCAAAGCGTAGAATTATACTCGTTGGAAACCTCTTTGGTCGATAGATGCCACTTAGAAAAATGGCCAAAAAGGCTGAAGCGATCCCTATACTGGTTTTTATAAGGTGCTTTGACGAGGGTCAATTGTTGTCATGTGTTCATTACTTCGATTATAGAATATTTCAGAGGCTACAAAAAATTTAATGGTTTAGCAATTATTTTGCGTTTATGAAACAATCTCTCGATATTTAGTTGACAGGATATATAATAGATGGATGATTTTTTATTTGATCTAACAGCATATATGC
>NW_020538236.1:0-11848 GCF_003426905.1 Ctenocephalides felis
ATTTCAAATCTAATTTATTTACTGCTTTCATCATATCAATTAAAAATATTTTGTAATTAGCTATGAGCATAAATGGCTTAATTATATTAAGTATTTTTCTCTATTTTCCCTTTTAGGAAGATCCTCGTTATGGTCAACTTCGGCCTTGCGTGCTAAGTACGGTCCACAAGATCCTTCAAAACAACCTTTCAGTCAGAATCAGCTCGTGCAATTAAGGTAAACATGTACTTTTCATATTATTAACATTAAGCACGAATGAGTTTCTTGTTTGATCTCAACCTCGACCAGCATGATATCAAATTTCCACTTTTAGTTATACATATAGATTATTTATATCACAAATATAATCCTAAGTGAAAATTGCCCTTTGCAGGCATTTCTGTCCATAAAAAAAAATTATATAATATATAATGTAGAATATAGTATAAAAAAAAACTAGTGGTGTATTGCATCGTGCCTTAAGGCAAATTGCTGGAACTTCTCGTACCGTAATGAAATATTCGAGAAATTTAAACGTTTTCAAATATATTATTACAAATACTGTAAACTTTTTTATTTTTGCTATCTTTTGTATATCTGAGCAATCGAATGTAAATCAATTCAGTTCAATCTTCAGAATTAATAATCGTCATTTCATTTCGAATTCATTTCAAAAAAAAAAATTGCACAAAATTGAAAAAGTGCTCCCGTATAGTCAAAAAAAGATGTGAATAATTTTTATCATCAAAAGCAATTGTTTTGTCAATACAAGCAGAAAGTTTTTTAGATCATTCGAATCGGACGCTTAGTTCACTCAAAAGCTGCCATTTTTTGCACATTTAGCTCTGTATCTTCAAAATGGCGGGAACGGTCTTTGCCAAAAACTAATCACCTCTTCTCCCATTCATTACAAATTGAATGTTTTTTAGATCATTCAAATCCGATACTCCGTTCTCTCAAAACTCGATTTGTATTTTCTGCACTCTTTGTTCCGTATCTCTGTAACGGCTAGACCTGCCTGTCAAAAACTATTAGCACATCTCCCTATCATGGGAATCGAATGATTTTTGAACCATTCAAATCGGTTGAATCAGTGCGCCCAAAATCGTCGACGAAAATTGTATCCATAATACATACACAAACACACACACACACATTAATTTTTTCTGAGGTATACCAAAATGCTCAGAAATCTCTGAAACGTGAAGATATGAAAAAAAAATTTTTATTTTTTCGGACCATTACTATAACTTATGGGAAGTTAATAATTCATACAAATCTATTTTTTCTTCTAGAGGTCAAATAATGGCATACAGAATGTTGGCCAGGAATCAGCCGTTGACCAGCAACTTTTGTTATCCGTCCAGGGTAAAAGACCAGATGGAGTAAATCCTCCTCAGTGCCCGACACCTCCAAGCAGTCCGTTCCAACCTGGACAGCCCGGACAACCTCCTGCACAGGTAATGATCAACCTTGGTTTATAAAGCACTATACTATGAATTTGTATGTGCATTTTTTATTTATACAAAAATAAATGGATTATTTGCGCTAAATTTAAATAATATATCATGTTGTTCAACATATTGCTTTACAGCAACTTGATATATGTACATATTTTAAAATTTTATTGATTGGTTAAACTACATTTTTATTTAATCTCTTTTATATTTCACATACATTCATAGTAAACTGATTTATCAGATAATCTTATTTAAATAGAAATTATCTACATTTTAACGTCAACAAAAAATTTTGACTTTGTTTTTTTAATTGTAAGCATATTTAAATATATTGAACTAATTTTTAAATGGTTTGATTACCCTTTTTATTACACTGCTGTACATGCTAGCAAGTCATCCAAATATTTGTTACACACAACATTTTTAAGATTTTCCAGTCGATCAATCAATAAAATGTATTTAAAAATAAAATTACAATTCCAAGAAACTAAAAGCTACATTAACAAATTAGAATAATCTGACACTGAGTTAGAAACATAAGTTGACATCCTGAATATCAAAAGATGGCACCAATGAGGAGTAAATATAATTAAGAGAGCATTATAGCATTCTATAAAAGCAAAGGTTTTTTTTAATAAATACTATACCCAGGTCAAATGTCGAAGTCTAGGATAAGTTTTTGATATCAATTTTTAACTTCCCAAACGAGAAGTTTGTTTTCATCCAAAATTCGATTCGCGGATTTTGTTTTCTCGACGTTTCAAACTATTCTGAATCGAATGAGACCAAATTTGGAAAAAGTATGTGTGTGTGTGGAACAGATTTTTTGCCGTAAATCGACGTTTTCTCAAAACTGCTGGACCGATTTCAAAACTTAAAAGCTATTCGAAGTATCTCGATGAGTAGTATCGTTTGTCAGCTTTGCGCGACGATCGGCCGAGCTGTTTTTTTTTTAAATCGCAGAAAGTGAAAAATATTTCTTCCACGTCTTAGCCCGCAATTCTGAATCGATTTTGAAAATTCAAAAACTGTTCGAAAAATATATAAGGAATCGACCTGATTGGTTTTTGGTAAAGATCGGCCGGGCCGTTTTCTTGTAAAAGTTTAATTTTTTTGACGTATTTTATTATTCTTTGTTTGACGGTAGATACCATAGTCTTATAGATCATACTAAAATATTACGATCCTACAAGTGATTTAACTTTAAAATTTCGTCAAAGTTTTCAAAAATTAGTACCGTTACTTGTTTCAAGGTAAAATACCAATACCAACTAGTTTTTTAATGTCGTCCATAGACGACACTTGTACACACAGGTCATCAAGCGGATGTTGCCTGTAGGCGACACCTGTATAGAAAGGGTTAATGAAACTATTTAAAAAATCTACAGCTATTTTAATATCAAAATAAAACTTTGACGTATTATGATTTTGATAATATGAACTTCTATAATTTTTAAATTGGTTGATTTATTTTGATGACATTGTTTATCAAAAAATTGTATTTTTAATCTGTGTCAACTTTGTCTCGATTTTTTTTATGTCGTCTATAGACGACACTCGTACACACAGGTCATCAATTGGATGGCGACACATGTGTATACATGTGTATGTACATGTATATACATATATGTATATACATGTGTCCAAAGGGTTAATGAATCTATTTGAAAAGTCTACGGCTATTTTAATATCAAAATTAAACTATGACGTATTATGATTTTGATAATATGCACTTTTATATTTTTTAAATTGGTTGATTTATTTTGATGACATTGTTTGTCTACTCGTGAAAAATATTGTGCATATTTAAACAAAAAAGTGTAAATATAACCCAATATAACATTTATCTATCTATAACCATTTGTGTCTCACAACCATGTCACTAACACTTTTGTCTGTCTTTGTTTGTGTCCTCCTATCATCTGTCCACGTGGTGTTCCCTTTCTTGTGGGTTTTATGTGTCGTTATCCTTCACTTTCCATCGCACAAAAGAACGGAGCTCCCCAATCGCAGCAGCAGCAGCCTCCTCCGCCTCAGCAGCAGCAGCAGCAGCCTGGTGGACCGCCGCCTCCTGGTCAGAACGATCCTTCGAGAGGCGGTCCTCCGCCTCCTCCGAATGTTGGAGGTCCGCCGATTTCTCTTCAGCAGGGGCCTCCTCCAATGGCCCCTCAGCAGCAGCAGGGACAGGGGCCACCTCCGGGGCCTGGACAGGGACCTGGGCCTGGTCAGGGGCCGCCTCCTATGCCTATGATGATGAATCAGGTAATAAGGGGAGGAGAATTCGGGAATCTGTCTAGATAAATGATAGTTGAAATATCTGTGTAGCGTTTTTAATATTTTTTTAGAGTATTTAAATTTTAAATGTATTTATATTTACAATTTGAATCTTGAAACGAAATTTTTGACTACTTTGCAAATAATACCAAAAACGTATTTGTTTATTAACTTCCCGTAGGGTAAGTTATTGTAATGGGCCGAAAATCGAAATTGAAAATTTTTACATTTCTCGACGTTTTGAAGGTTTCTGAACATTTTGGCATACTTCAGAAATAATGGATGTGTGTGTGTGTGTGTGTGTGTGTATGTATGGATACAAATTTCCAGTCACATTTTCGGGCGCACGGATCAACCGATTTGAATGGTTCAAAAAACATTCGATTCCTATTGATTGGGTAAAAGAGCTGATTAGTTTTTGGCAAAGGTAGGTCCAGCCGTTTCGGAGATACGGAGAAAATAGTGCAGAAAATAGAAATCGACTTTTTGAGAGAACGGAGTATCCGATTTGAATGATCTAAAAAACATTCAATTAGTAATGATTGGGAGAAGTGTTTATTAGTTTTTGGCAAAGGCAGGCCCAGCCATTTCGAAGATACGGAGCTAAATATGTAAAAAATGGTAGTTTTTGAGAGAACTAAGCGTACGATTGAAATGATTCAAAGAACTTTCTGCTTGTCTTAACAAAATAATTGATTTCGGAAAAAAAAATTCATAATTTAAGATAATTTTTTTTTATTTTTTTTGTGTATCGAAAATAATTCAGATTTTATTTTTATTCTGTCTAAAGTTCTAATATAACTTAAACAAATAATTTTAACTTTGCAATTCAGTTTATATAATTCTTATAAATATTAGACAATGTTACAATATTTATAATAATCTATTTGAAAACATTCAGTATTCCTCGACATTTCGTTACGATACGGGAAGTTCCAGCAATTTGCCTTAAGGCACGATGCCACCCACCCCACTAGTTTATTTATTTATTCAACGCCCAAGGCAATAATACAATATATAGTTAAATTTGACGTATACAAATTATAAACTAAAGAAATAATATGTGAGAAAATTAGAGTATTAAGAGTTCATAGATAGCTTTGTATACATACATAACACTTAATATAAACTACGAATATATAACATTAAATAAAAACTAATAAAATTAAACATTTAATAAACTATAAATCACTACTTAAGACAGCCTTTTAAGGATAATTTTTCTGGCTTGATTTTTTATATTTGTCACCATTGTATTAATAAACAACTTTATAAATATCAACTAATATAAAATATATTATTTAGTTTATTATTATGGTCTTGGATTAATTTTAATACATTTTTTGCGTTTTATTGGAAACACTTTCTTTTATTTTCTATTAATCAAAATTATCTATTACAAGCCTATAGCATTTTCACCCTCTGTATTGCAACCCATTGGTCCACTTGTCATTATATCTCTTGTAACTTTTGAACCGTCCGTCCAAAATTAATTAATATATCAGCAAAATTGTGCTAAATTAAATTATCTATTATTTTTTCTAATTCATAAACACACTACAGCAACTCGGAATGGTTTAAAATTGCAAAAATAGACTTCAGATTTGGAATGAATTACGTGCACGGAAGCTTATTGGTTTCTTTTGTTTGCTACTATGATATTTGGATAGTGCTCGTCGAGACCTTTTATTTGATAGCCCACATGCCTATATTTGAAGTGAAACTTTTTAACTCATATTTGACCCCTTGTACTATTCATTTATTTATTAAATCGGTTGTAACTTCTATACTATTCAATGGATGTGAATGGTATCTTCGACAAGTTTGTACGCCATAAAATTATCTACAATATTACTGAACATTGTAATGAGTTTATATAAATATTTTTTCAAAAATTGTCATTTCAAACAAAAAAGTTGATGTTTTGAGTTTGTAATAACACTTGCGAAGGTTTTTGAGTATAAATTAAACACCAAAGAAAACTACTTACTTATAATTAAATGAAATTAATCTAGAATATCCTATTAAATTTAATTGAACAAAATCTGCCATTAATTGTTTCATTTTAAATTACGTTTCTACAAAACATTTTAAAATATAAATGTAAAGTTTTTAAACTGTTTTGAAATAATTTCTCACCTTTCCCACAATCTCTGGATTAGTACAAATATTTCAAGACTAAATCTAGCCAAATCGGTTCAGCTGTTTTTGAGTTTTAGCATACCTAACATAATATTTTGCTCTATTTTTATATATAAGGTTGTACTAGATATTTTAATAACACTTGTAGCAAAATTTGAAATCAAAGAAAAAATCTGTTTTATTATATTTTTTATTGCTAGACAGATTCACAATTCTTTCACCATATCACCACTCTGATTTCTAATCTTTGCATCCGCAATATTTATTTAATTAATTATATTTTAATTTTCAGGTTCTCATTATATTTCTTTGTAGCTCCTCCTTGCTTTTTAGATCCTTATTGTCCTTTTTGTATCCTTTGTAGAGCTTTGCATGTTTTTTTTATTTGTTATATGTTGAATAATGGAATATGTAAAATTTGCTCGATTATTGAAATTATTAACAAGGGGAATATAAAACTTACATGTCTGACATTTTTGATTAAATGAGAGTTGTGTAGAAACGATGACCTTAAAATATTATAGGCCTATGAGAAGTTGTTTTATTATAAATATTAGGAAAAGTTCAGATAATAAATGGCCGATGGATTTTCATGTCAATATTATAAAAACTATTCATTAATATCAATTCATTGCACATATTTTGCAAGCGAAAATTAATATATTCAAAACAAATAGTAAGAATAAGTTCTAGTAATTTAAAACCTATTTAAAAATATGTTTTTTTATATCTGTCATCGTCTATGAAATATTTCTTGAGCAGATTTTGCATGTTGGATGTAAGAATTTTGCTTAATTATATGTTCTATGCTTTACTAACACAAAATGTAAATTTTGCAGTATCGTCTGGAAGAATGATTATATTTTATTTAATTTTTTCTGAAATTTATAGATAATGTTTGCTTTAGCTGATTTTTTGAGAAAGATTGTGCAAAAAATTGTTAATTTCTTGATATACATTTATTTTCTCAGCTTAAGCAACTATTTATTACATTTCTTATTATAATTATATAACTAATGTTGCTTAATTTCTCGAAATTGTTAAAATTTATGCAATTAGTTTTCTGATGCCTTATTAATATTAGCTAACAGCGTCCATAGATAAAAGAAGTGTAAATAGATCGCAAACACGGACGGTTTGTCGTTACTTCAATTTTAATTCTTTCCGCACTTCATAGGGGCGTCACAATCTGTAGCACGTAAATTTACCCCTAGGTTCAATTCTAGATAAGATTTATACAAATATATAATATAGAAAAGATAAACCTGAATAATTTGAATATATAATATATAATCCTATAAAATTTATTTTCAAAAAAATCACTTTTTTTTACAAAAGTATAAAAAAGAGTGCGCGTAAGGTTCACACGTGATTGAAGTAAAACTTTTGAATGTTTATTAGTAATATGATAACATTCGCGATGCACACATTTTTTAATGTCGAATATTATATATATTCGAATATATAAATATTTTTAATGCTATTTGAAAACAATAATGTAATTAAAGTTATACTTCAAATACGACATGATCGGTTTGTGATTGTAATTAGCATTTAGGACTTGAATATTCATTAGCGAAATGAAGTAATTGCTGATTAATAAATTGTATAATATTCGTTCACGCAGTGGATTTTGTTAAACAACACTTAAAAAAATATTGTTTTCACATTGTTTGAAGAACTTCATGTAATTAAAATTAACATACATTCGTTGACTGCTAGTATTTTTGCTTTACTTTTTCGCGGGCGATACAGTCTCATTCTTTGAGCAGATGTAATACCTGTCTTGCCTTTAAAAATATTTTCCATTTTTATAACTCCAAATATTTATAGAAACTACGAACTTACGTTTCTTATACGGCACAAATGTTTCATTTGTTTTATTATTTCCATTGTAATTATATACGGGGACAAGGTAAAATATTTATCTGATTCAGACATTTTTTTTATTAAATCAAGATTTATACCACGATGTAACCTTAAAATCTAATGACTTTCCGATCTTCTTATTGATCTCTATTCACTCGACACGACGACTAGTCACAATCGACCCGTATAGAAATGATTTCATCGAGAGCGAATGACGAACGGTTCGGGCGTAACGTAACTTCCCTTGCAGTTTTACAGATTTACTCCCTAGTCGCGCCTAAAGAAGTTTTACTTAAAAAAATTATAGCTTATTTTTTTTTTTTTTTTATAGCAAGCTATACAATGTACATTCAGCTACAAAATTATAACTTCAAACTGTATTATAATAAGAGAATTAGTTTTTTAAAAAGAGTGAAAAAATTGATTACAGTAGACCCTCTGTTGAGTGCGTAAAACACTAAAACAGAATAAAGAACATTTGTTCTAAGTTTACTTAATTTCATAATAAATCATAGAAAGCATGAGAAATCTTATTTACTACTTCTAACTATTCATTTATTATTATAATTACATAATTCCATTACCTTTATCTCCAGGGTCCGCCACAGATGCCTGGTCAACCTCCAAACAGCCACCAGCCTCAAATGATGCAACCAGGAATGCCTCCTCAGCAAAGAATGATGGGACCCCATCAGCCGATGGGACCAGGTCAACAACAGATGGCTCCTGGACAACCTGGTGCACAACCTGTGGGACCTCCGACACAGAAACAGAACAGGATCACCACTCTCGCTAAACCTGTCGGGCTGGACCCTGTTTTGCTGCTGCAGGAGAGGGAAAACAGGTCAGGAGGGAAAGGGTCTCAGGGTTAAATTTGTTTGGTTGTGCAGTTTTTGATGTTGGAATTTTTTTTGCAGAGTTGCTGCTCGCATAGCTCATAGGATTCAGGTTTTGAGCAACTTGCCGACTACTATGCCAGAAGATTTGCGTCTACAAGCTCAAATCGAGCTTCAAGCTTTACGTGTCATCAATTTCCAAAGGCAGTTGCGTAGTGAGGTATGTATTTAAATTATATATATATATATATATACACCTATATATATACATATACATATATATATATATATATATATATATATATATATTATTTTTCTAGCTGACCCGGCAAAACGTTGTTTTGCTAAGTAAAGTATATTCTAAACAATTTCTAGAGAATCGAAAAAATTAATACCTTTAGTATATAAGTATGTTTTGTTTGAATGATATATACAATGAGGTATTATAAAAACAATAAACCCCATTTGTTTGTCTATATTTTGTCATTACAATCAAACTGGCAGTTTTATACACTTTCTATCGAAAACGTGCTATAATCCAATCCAAGTCTTCTTTGGTCTTTCGACTTATTGATTACGTTTCAAGTTTTTCAGATTCTTTTTGGATTCTGGATTTTGTGTATAATTGTAAATAATACTACTGAGCTTATACAAAATTTTCAAATTTCTGCGAGGAGAGATAGAAAATGAATTAAGTATTTCTTCTTTGACCTGCTTTTTGAAAAGTTTCAAGTAGCATTCGATGAATTAAAGTAAATTTAATAAAAAGTATATATGTAGAGCAGAGCGAAGCACAAAGGTCCAATTGACTTTGAGCAGATAGTTAATTATATTATGAAAACCCAACCAATTATATCACAACAAATAACACATTTCAAACGAACGAGATTATCTGACTACGTTCAGTAAAACTGCCAGCTAATTCATCATTGTAGAAATGTGCCTTTTTTGATGTCTTTCAAAATTTGTTATCTAGACCGTTTTACCCATAGACAGGGTAACTTAGTTCGGCCAGGTTGCAAACAGGTTTAATGTCTTATTTTAATTTTAAATGTATTTAACAAAATAATTACACTTTTACAATAACTAATGCTAAAAGACTACCAATGAAAGAAAAGACTTCTATTATGGATTTTCAAAGATTACCGTTTATCTCCCGATAGCAAAGTCATAAGAATCAAGGTTATTGCTGGTTATACATCTTTTCCCCTTTACTTTCAAATATTGTTGTTAAACAATGCCTAACTTTACTGGTTTTTGACACAACCTTGGTGGACCTTTTTAACTCCGGACTTTCATATATTACTATCTATTTTTAGATAAATTCTGGGAAATTATAACTGGGAAAATGTTATTCGACAAAATGTCCCTTTGAACAATACCAAATTTAGGTTTTGAATTTAAATAAAAAATAATACAACCTAGTTTATAAATTATGCTTTATAAATCAAATGAGTATATAATTATATAAATGAAATTTTTCAGAGCACCGTGTTTGAAAAAAATATGATTCGCAAAAAAAGAGTGCTACATTGCTACAACGCCAAAAAATGCAGTTTCATATTAACATTTCAAAAAAGTTGATATTTTGAGTTTCTAGTAACACTTGCGATCCGTTTAATAACGTTTTTGTATGTAAATATAACTATGAACAAAACTACATACAATTTAATAATAATTAAATAATATTCACGTAAAACATCCTATTAAACGTAATTGAACAATATTTATCAAAAACATTCCACATTTGACGTATGAGCCACCGTCCATTGTTTTATTCAAAATACGCTACTACAAAAATTTTTAAATTAATAATGTAAAGTTTCTACGCGATTTTGAAATAATATTTCACCTTTCCGGCAACCTACTGATCAGCACGAATTTTTCAAGACTAAGACTGGACAAATCGGTTTAAAGCCGTTTTTGAGTTTTAGCGGATCATTTTATCGAGAGCTCCATTTTTATATATAAGATATATAATCCTGAAGTATAATTGTAAATTATTTATTATTTTTTTGGTAGGTTAATATGTGTACAAGACGTGACACGATGCTGGAAACTGCTGTTAATGTTAAATCTTACAAAGAACCAAACGTCAAGGTCTACGTGAAGCCAGAGCCACTGAAAAGTTGGAAAACAACAAAAAATGGAAGCCGAAGAAAACGAAGGCAGAAACATCAAGAATTTCTTTCTTGCGTATTACAACATGGTAAGAAAATGATACATGATAAACATTTATTTATTTAGTTAATCAATATACCTATAATTAATATGAGTATTTTTTATTTATAGGCAAAGATTTCAAAGAATTCCATCGTAACAATGTTGCAAAGTTGGGTCGTCTCAACAAAGCTGTTATGAATTATCATGCTAATGCTGAACGTGAACAAAAGAAGGAACAGGAACGTATCGAGAAAGAACGTATGCGCAGGTTAGTATTTAATACATGGTATAAAATTGAAAGTATTTATTACCAAACTAGATGACCCACAGATGTTTGCTGTACCTATGTCTACAATTTTTTAATACAATTGCTAATATTTACGTTTACCTAAAAATAATAATTGTTTTTTTAAATTACTCTTTACGCCAAAATGCATATACATTTATATATGAGCGATGTTAAATGTAGAAATGCTTTAAATAAATAATGAGTCTAAATTATCACACTATTTGGAAATTGAAGTCTTTTTAACGGTATTAACATAACCTAACCATAACATAACACTGGTACTTTATGTTGGATTAAATTTTTTTAATTTTTTATTATTTAAGATATCCAAAATTGCATCTTAAACTTCTCCTAATCGATACTGCGAGGGCCGAATTGTATGTATTCATCTTTACTTTCCCATTTGTTGTTATAAAGTGAAATTTTACGAATTTAAAAAATTTGTGGAAAGACTAGTAAAAGATGCAAAGAAATTTATATATTGAAAATTTAATATCCGAATCTTGTGTTGGCGCCCCTAAGGCGTGCGCTCGTTTTTCGCATGCATCGCATTAAAGGTAGGACTGGCCCTGATTAATACTTAATTTCATATTTTAGTAAATTAATTTTGTCATCCTGTTCATATGTGTATCATTCAATCTGCCATACATATACTGTATCTTATATTATTTAATTTCTGACACATCTCAGCTGCTTTTTGGCAATAATATGTAGAATTTAATTTTTCTCATTCATAATCATGAATTCATTATACGTATACTAATATTGTCTAGGCTCATAAGTAAATTGAAATTTTTGGCAGATGATAGTTTTCATTTGTTTTCAATGCAACAATA
>NW_020538237.1:0-13076 GCF_003426905.1 Ctenocephalides felis
TCCCTGTTTCGACCGAATCGAATTACTTGTCTATGCAAACAATGCACAGAGAGAATCGTTTCGAAAACTTTTAAAAACGTGCTGTAAACGTTTCGACTTAAAAAAAACGGAAAAAAAACAATACAAGAGTATCGATATAAGACACAATCGATATTCGAGACACGTCTGAGAGATTTCACCAAAATAAAAACGAGAGTAGTATATTAATAAATAAATTAGAATTATTTTGTTGATTTCAAAAGCGATTTTAAAGTATATCATAAACATTAAGAATTCCTATGAATAATAGACAATGTACTTTATTTTAAATCCGATTGATCGAAAACCTTTAACATTCTTAGAATAGTTTATTACGGTATGGGAAGTTCCAGCAGTTTGGCCTAAGGCACGATGCCATACACACTAGTTTAGAAATATTTTG
Source organism: Ctenocephalides felis (assembly GCF_003426905.1). NCBI lineage: Eukaryota > Metazoa > Arthropoda > Insecta > Siphonaptera > Pulicidae > Ctenocephalides > Ctenocephalides felis. The sequence goes on from NW_020538237.1 coordinate 422, forward strand.
GAAAATCGTACTGCTTTAACTGCATAGAAACGAATTATCGAAGCGAGTAAGCGCTGCGTCGCCGTCTAACGGATAAACATTGGTACGGAACCCATAGGAATGTAAACAAAATTTATACTTATGGTTAAAATCTCTACAAAATATCTGATAATTGATGTGCATATGTCTAATGATCATTTTTGAGCGCCAAATGGCATTTTTTTACTTTTTTACTAGATCTCCGAAACCGCTAGACCTACCTCATAAAAATTGATTTATTAGTATCAATCATTATACACATTTATATAATGATAATTATAATTATATTTATAATGGATTTAAAAATTTTATTAAAATATTTATAACATTTAAAAACAATAATGTATTAAAGTCATACTTCAAATATGACATGATCGGTTGTCATTGTAATTAGCATTTAGAAATAAACCTTCATTAGAGAAATGAAGTAATTCTTGATTAAAATTCTATAATATTCTTGAATTAAACGAGCAAACTGAAATATATTAGTAAAGAGACTCTACTGACGAACAAACTAAAATAAATTAAAGAAGGAACTCTATTTATTTATTTATTTATTTATATTATATTTATACACACACATTATACAATTATAGATTTAATGGTACATAACTAAATTAATAGATTGGCAAGCTAAGAAAATAAATTAATGAAGGGACTCTACTGACGAACAAACTGAAATAAATTAGTAAAAGGACGCTACTGACGAGCTAACCAAAATAATATATTATAAATATATAGTAAATTATTTAAACAACGTCTAAAACAAATATTGTTTTTGCAACTTCACTTATCATGTAATAATTGTGTTTGAAGAACTTCATGCAATTAAAATTAACATGCATTCATTGACTGCTTGTATTTTTTTACTTTTTCGCTGGCGATATAATATCATTCTTTGAACAGCTGTAATATCTGTTTTGCCTAAAACATATTTTCTATTTTAATGACTTTAAAGATTTATAGAAACTACGAATAATAAAAAATAATTTCTAATCAATAAACTTACGTTCAAAACATGGCACAAATGTTAATTTGTTTTATTATCTAAAGAAAAAGAGTGAAATATTCTTCTGATTCAAGCATTTTTATTAAATCAAGATTTGTACTACGATGTAACTTTAAAATGTTTTATTTATTTATCTATGCCGAATCTCTTGTTGATATCGGTAAGCATACAACGTTGATGCCGGTACGCATTCAACGACAGATCTCTATTCACATACACGACGACTAATCACAATCGATCCGTATAGTAATGATTCATCGAGAGCAAATGACGAACCATTGGCACTCGACTCTTATATTAACTTATCTGCCGTAACGCACTTCCGTTGCAATTATACGGATTTACACACTAGTCGCGCCTAAAGAAGTTTTAATTCAAAAATAAAAATCCACGTACTTTTCATATATAAAGTTTTTATCTGGTCCTGGTAAGTTACTACTGATTTTTTTATCTTAATTTCTATTATATTTTTTGAGAAGGAGTCTACAATAACTCGCCAGTAGGTCAACAATTCACAAACCTCTTAACAAAAATCTCCTGTATCATTTCGATTTTGTTCCCGACGTGTGTTCCTAAGTACTGGGCGTATATTTGTTCGGATTTTATTCCTTCGCCTTTGTTTTTATTATTTTTTTGGCTACATATAATCCCCATATATATATATATACATACTATGGTATTTAGTGTGTTATGTTGTTTTGTTCTGGGATTGTCTCTCTCTTTATATATATTACACCTCTTGTGGTGGATTTGGGTACTCTTGTGTATCGAACCGTGTTGCCACTGACACGTCTCTCCTAAAATGCTCTCTCGAATAGAGAGAGAAATGCTTTATAAAGGATTCCATCCGAACGGACAAACGATACTGTTACTATTAGGATAGATTCACATGGGAATGATTCCTTTTGCATTCATTAATTACTGCCTCCTAGTTTGCTGTGACTCGTAGGGTAGGCCGGTGAAAGCCCAGTGGTCTGCCATTAAAATATATTACGAAATATTATTTATGCGCGACTAGGGTGTAAATCCGTACAAATGCAACGGAAGTGCGTTACGGCAGATAAGATAAGATAAGAGTCGAATACCAATGATTAGTCATTCGCTCCCGATGATATCATTTCTGTACGGGTCGATTGTGATTAGTCGTCGTGTATATGAATATAGATCTGTCGTTGTATGCGTACCGATATCAACAAGGAAATCGACATAGATAGATAAATAAACATTTTAAAGTTACATCGTAGTACAAATCTTAATTCAATGAAAAATGCCTGAATCAGAAGAATATTTTATCCTGTTCTTTAAAAATAATAAAACAAATTAAACATTAGTACTAAACGTAAGTTTATTGATTAGAAATTATTCGTAGTTTCTATAAATCTTTGAAGTTATTAAAATGGAAAATATTTTTAGGCAAGACAGATATTACAGCTGTTCAAAGAATGAGATTATATCGCAAGCGAAAAAGTAAAAAAAATACAAGCAGTCAATGAATGTACGTTAATTTTAATTACATGAAGTTCTTCAAACACAAATATTATATGATGAGTGAAATTGTGAAAACAATATTTGTTTAGGCGCAAATATTAAAGAATTTATTAATCAGCAATTACTTCATTAATCTAATGAAAGTTCATTTCTAAATGCTAATTACAACGACAAACCGATCATGTTATATTTGAAGTATGACTTTAATTACAGTATAGTTTTTAAATATTTACATTTTTTAATGCTATTATATAATATAATTTATAATTTATCATTATATAAATGTGTATAATGATTGACGACACTAATAAATGTTTGCATCACGAGTGTTACATATTACTAATAAACATTATTCAAAATTGTTTTAGGATGTATTTATTTTTATTTAGTAAAAATTTGAGTATATTATAAGTCTTACTTAATTTTGTTGTCAACTGGTTTTCATCGATGCTACAGACAAGATTCCATGGAAATTTTTCGATAATCGAAACAAGTTTTCATCCGACCACACACTTTCGATAATATCTTGTTTAAAATCGATATTATATAATATTGATAGACAAAATAAAATAAGATTTTTGCACTGAGGAATGTGATTCTACTTGTTCCGAAAATAATAGAAATATATATATTTAAATACTAGTATGCAGTAAAATTTTAAGCAATTTTGCACATTTTTTTTAAATTAAATAAATGTGTTAAGACTTGGTTTTAAATACATAATATTATATATATATATATATAAGATATATATATAAAATAAATAAATTACTCACCATAATAATCACCTTAATTCTCAGTATCCTGAAAATAAAAAATATATATAAAGTTAGTCATTATTTAAAAATTCATTTCGTATACAGGTAAACAGGTGTAAAAGTAATTCATAGACGAAACAAATAATTGATTAAATCGATTATTTACACTATGAGGAGAGCAATGCAATTTGGCATAAAGCAACTTTATTCAATTTTATTTTTGCATAAAGTTGGTTTTCATAATGTATATTCAGGAATCTCGTAAAACAGTCCTGCTTAAGCTAGAATGCTATAATTTTAGTATATTGTACCATAAACTATACGTTTTAATATCTAGAACTTAAATTTTGAGTAATTATTTTGTTTATATTATTAAAAAATCCCAAACCAAAATTTGTACCCATGCGTCTGAATTTCTTGACTCGAACTTGAGTTTTTTTCGGTTTTTGGTTAAACACTTAATAAAAATTAAGAACTTGATTCCAGTATTTTTAATATTGCTACAAGCTTTTAGCAACAACATTCTGAATTTACAGCTTTTTAGCATAAACTGTAAGGTACAGAAAAACATCTGTAAAATTTATGTATTATTATTTTGATACCAATACATAATTTTGAGCACGTGCATATACATTTTGAAGAAGCTCTGTTTTTGCAAAATATAACTTGAAATTTTGGTAAAATATTGTATAATAGTTATAATTTAATACTGCATACGAAAAATGTATATTTGTTAAATTTAAAGAGTTAATAAAATAAATGCCGAACAAGTACTCTCGATTTAAGACTGAAGCCTTTGATATATACTTTATGTATTTTTCTAATATTTAACATAAAAAATATAGATTTTTAACTTCCCATAGGGTAGTTATAATAATAGACCAAAAATCGAAAATGAAAATTTTTGCATTTCTCAACGTTTTGAAGGTTTCTGAACATTTTAAGGCATACCTCAGAAAAAATGGATGTGTGTTGTGTATGTATGGATACAATTTTCCAGTCACGTTTTGGGCGCACGAATCAACCGATTTGAATGGTTTGAAAAACATACGATTCCTATTGATAAGGAGACGTACTGATTAGTTTTTGGTAAAGGCAGGTCCAGCCGTTACGGAGATACGGAACAAAGAGTGCAGAAAACAAATCGAGTTTATGAGAGAACGGAGTAATGTATTTGAATGATTTAAAAAACATTCATTTTGTAATGATTGGGAGAAGAGGTGATTAGTTTTTGACAAAGACAGGTCCCGCCATTTCGAAGACACAGAGCTAAATGTGCAAAAAATGGCAGTTTTTGAGTGAACTAAGCGTCCGATTTGAATGATCTAAAAAACTTTCTGCTTGTATTGACAAAACAATTGCTTTTGAAGATAAAAAATTATTACTTTTATCTTTTTTATTTTCTATAAAACATTTGTGTAATTTTGTATTAAAAATTAAAAAAAAGACCCGGAATAAGCACATTCTAAGCGCCACTCTGGTACAAATGTTTACCCGAGTGCGTTTAGACTGTTTTATGTACTGCAAAGCACTTTTCCAATTTTGTGAAAACTATTGAAAAATGTGAAAATGCCGCCAAGCTAAGCACAGTATAAGTAAAAATGTTGCACAGAGTTATTCCAAAGCCCAAAAGTTTAGTAGTAAAATTATGAAAAATCAAATTATTCACAAAGACCCGGGCTTTTCTCCATTATTTCTAAATGATGATAATTATTAATATAACTTTAAGTTAAGCATTTTTTCAAAGTGTGTAGAATGAGTAGATATATTTGTGTAAATATGACTTTGCTGAATTATTGTTTAAATGTAAAAAATATAAAAGTGTCTTGAAATCTCGAAGGGAATTTTTAAAAATTCATAGATTCCTGTTTTGAAAAAATCCAACTACATTTTGTTCATATTCTCGGGCTTGTAGTTTATTTCTAAAGCAATATAAGAATAAATAGTCTTAGTAAAGATTTCAGAAAATTCTATCTAGATTCTAGTCTTTAGACCAAAAAACTATCTTAATCGAAAAAAAGTTACGTTAAAAAAATATGAAAAATAAACAGTGCATACTTAATATCAAATGCTTTTTGGTATAAAAGTCCACTTAAATTTTGTTCATGTTCTCGGGTTTGTAGTTTATTTCTAAAGCTATATACAAAAATATAGTCTTAACAAAGTATTTAGGAAATTTTATCTGATTTTATCATCCTTAGACCAAATTATCTATCTTGATGCAGAAATAAGTTATATTCGCAAAACCCCAAAAATGTGCTGTGTAAACCCATCAACAATTTGTGAAAACGAAAAATCTATTGAAAAATGTGAAAATGTGCCAAGCTAAGCACAGTATAAGTGAAAATGTCGCACAGAATTATTTGACAATGCGTTTAGACTGTGGAGCACTTTTTCAATTTTGTGTAAATTAGACAACAATTTTTTTTTGAAATTGAATTCTAAATGAAATGACAATTGTTAATGTTCTGGAGATAAATTGATTTATGATTTACATTTGATTTGCTCAGATTTGTAACAATATAATTGAAAGCGTTTAAAATTTCTCGAACATTTCGTTACGGTACGGGAAGTTCCAGCAATTTGCCTTAAGGCACGATGCCATACACCACTAGTTTATCCCTTCTCTACTATACTTATTACTATATAACCTGAAATGAGGCGACGCACGCGCTCAGTGCCGCATAAACAACCGAAGCGGCCGAAACCATAAAAGACACATTTGTTATTAAATAAATTTAATTAAAAATTAACTATAAAATAATACGATAAACAATCAATACAAATAATATTCAAGTTTATTGTAAATCGAACTAGTTCAAGTTAAAAATAAAAGTGATCGTGGAAGTGTTTTGGACAGTTTTTCTTTTGAACAATTGTTATTGTTTGAAAAGTGAAAATGAAACCAATCGGGATTTATGAATTTGTGGTAAGTGATGGAAACTTGCAATATTAATATGAACTAGTTGGTGGTGGTATTTTGCCTTGAGGCAAGTTACATGAACTTCCCGATATGTGTAATAATCGACTTAATCAATAAAAAATAAATTAATTTATGAGTGATTATAAGTATTCTGAGTGGATTCATTACACATCATTGAAAACGAACGAACACGTTATTTAAGAGTATTTCTTAAAAGCCAATTTTCAAAAATCAATTATTTTTATAATTGAACTAGTTTCCGTAGGACTGTATGTTCATCAAGACCAAGTACTCTATTGTTATACCATGTAAATCGTCTAATTTTAATTTTAACCAACGTCAAAAACTTCTCTTGATGAATTTTTAAAATCTAACTACTGTCGTAAGGCCGTAATATTTCAGTAGTGCAAGTGCAAAATATTTTTTATTATTTTTTAAAACGAAGAAATCCGTTTTGCCCTCGAGTTGTTTTGATACAATAATTTAATGCGATTTTAAAAGTTAATTTTTTATGGATTAATCATTCCTACAAGGCTATAATTTGAATATGTGATAATTTGAATATGTGATAATTTAAACCTGTTTTTAAATAAATAAAATGATAAACAAAATAAATGTAATAAAATATTTAGATATAATTATTAGCGCTTGGTTGCAAGTAGTATAAAATCAATTTTGTTAGTAATTATTTTCCATAGGTCACTAAAGTTTTTTTTGGGTATGTGGTATTTTATATATTTGAAATAATATTTTAAGTATAACATATCAAAATTAGAGCCTTCTAGAAATAATAGTCAAGAATTTACACAATATTTAAAATGTAACTTATTTTATTCATATATTTTATTCTCATTTTGCACTGTGGCTATTTATAATTAAAAATATATATATTATAAAATTAGTATGTTTAATATTTTTAATATTTAATATATCTAAATTACAGCTTTTTATATACAAAAATAAAATAATGAACAATATTTAAAGTCTTGAAACAGATTTTATACTAAGATTCATGCAACTGCCAGTTGCCAACTGGGTTTACTAAATGTTATTAAAATTATATTAAATTTTAATATATAAGATGTTTAGTATTTTATATATTTAAAATAAGGTTTTAAGTATAATATATCCAAAATTACAGCTTTATAAGGAACAGATAGTATATAATAAATTTTTAAAATTCAACTACATTTATTAATATTTAGCATAAATGATGTATAGGTTATATTTGAGAGCTAATAACGTGTTTATTTTTCATAAAATTTATAACTTATATATTTATATATTTAAAAACAAATATTTGAAGTCTCACATATCCAAATTAGAGATTGTAAACAATAATATTAATATATTAAATCAATTTTCAAATTCACATTCTGTATGTTGAGACAAATAAGTCGATTATGTATTTAGGCTGATAAAGTATTTATTTTATAAAAATTATACTTATAGTATTTTATATATTTAAACAAATATTTAAAGAATCACATATCAGAATTTGATATTTCAAACTATAATATTAATATATTAAATCAATTTTCAAAACTGACATTCTGCATGTTGAAGACAAACAAGAAAATTGTGTATTTAGGCTCTTTAAGAGCTTATAAAGTGTAATTTTATAAAATTTATTACTTAGAGTATTTTATATATTTAAACAAATATTTGAAGTCTCACATATCCAAATTTGAGCTTTCTAGAATTAATAATAATATATTAAATCAATTTTCAAAGTTGACATTCTGCATGTAGAAGACAAACAAGATTATGTATTTAGGTTGTTTAAGAGTTTATAAAGTGTTTATTTTATAAAATTTATAACTTAAAGTATTTTTTATATTTAGAACAATATCTAAGGTATACCATATCCAAATTACAGCTTTTTAGATCTAACAGCTATAAAATAACAAAATATTTAAAATATAACTAATTTTACTCTGTATCAAAGCCTTTGAGAGGTAATACCGTGTTCATTTTCCAAAATTTCTAACTTTTATTATTTTTAATATTTAAAATAATGTTTTAAGTATAAAATATCCAAATTACAGAATTCTAGATACAATATTAACAAATCTACAAATATATTTGTATCAATCTGTGTCAGTAATAAGATAATTAAGACAATAATTATAGTACAATGAGTAACAATATTTCAGGTTTTATTGAGGAGATTGACTTGATTAATTAGAGCAACAAATATATATATATATATATATATATATAATATATATATATATCTATATATATATATATATATTCACCGATAATCAATATAATCGAACAATATCGAAGCAAAATATATAAAACTATTGTAGAATTATTGCCAATTCTAAAATCGAAGCATTTCGAAATTCTTGCAAATATATGGAAAATCTTTATCAGTGAAGACAAAGATTTCAAAAATTTAGATCCTGAGTTTGTAAAAAAAATAGTAAACTAGCTGTAAGTGGAATTCTGTCTTGAGGCAATTATGGCATCGTGCCTTAAGGCAAATTGCTGGAACTTCCCGCACCGTAACGAAATGTTCGAGGAATACTGAATGTTTTCAAATAGATTATATAAATATTGTAACATTGTGTAATATTTATAAGAATTATATAACCGAATTGCAGATTTGAAATTATTTGTAAGTATATTAGAACTATAGTCAGAATTAAAATAAAATCTGAAATATTTCGATATACAAAATAATAAAAAAAAAAAAAAAAAAAATTGGAACAAAATTTTTTTTTCAAAATCAATTATTTTGTTAAGACAAGCGAAAGTTCTTTGAATCATTTAAATCGGACGCTTAGTTCTCTCAAAAACTGCCATTTTTTACATATTTTGCTCCGTATCTTCGAAATGGCTGGGACTGCCATTGCCAAAAGTAATAGACACTTCTCCCAATCATTACTAATTGAATGTTTTTTTAGATTATTCAAATCGGATACTCCGTTCGCTCAAAAATTCGATTTCTCTACTTTCTGCACTCTTTGCTCCGTATCTCCGAAACGGCTGGACCTGCTTTGCCAAAAACTAATCAGCTCTTTTCCCTATCAATAGAATCGAATGTTTTTTTAAACCATTCCAATCAGTTGATCCGTACGCCCGAAAACGTGGACGAAAATTTGTATCCATACATACATACACACACAACACACACACACACACCACACACATCCATTTTTTCCGAGGTATGTATGCCAAAACGTTCAGAAACCTTCAAAACGTCGAGAAATGTAAAAATTTTCAATTCCGATTTTCGGCCCATTACAATAACTTACCCTACGGGAAGTTAATAATTTATTATTATGTATGAAATTACATATGAATTTTATTTCCATCTAAAGAGAACGGATGCCGAGTAATATTTTTCTAAGACAATGGGTGATATAATATTATATAATTTTTGAAATTGTATCTTTTTATTAGATATTCTTCTCAAGTTGTAACAATAAACCATTAATTATGGACAATTATGTTAATGGTAATATAATAATATATTATGGGTAGTAGAAATATTGTTCAGGGATTCAAAAACTGTGATTTGTGAGTTTTTTGGTTTGAAAATCCAGATTTTGGCTGTTTTTATAGTTAGACAGTTGTAATTTGGATATGTAATACTATAAATATTTGTTTAAATATATAAAATGGTAAAAGTTAGAAATTTTGGAAAATGAACACGATATAAGCTATCAAAGGTACTAATACGTCACTAATTTGGTGGCTTGTGGAAGTAAAATTAGTTACTTTTTAAATATTGTGTTATTGTATACATATTAGTCGTGGAAAGCTGTAATTTGGATATGTTATACCTTAGATTTTGTTTTAAATATAAAAATTACTTTTGGTTATAAATTTTATAAAATAAACACTTTATAAGCTCCTAAACACCTTAAATACATAATCTTCTTCAGTCTTCAACATAGAGAATGTCATTTTAAAAATTGATTTAATATATTAATTTATAGTTTGAAATCTCTAATTTGGATATGTGATACTTGAAATATTGTTTCTAATATATAAAATACTATAGTTAATAAATTATAAAATAAACACTTTATAACTCTTAAACAACCTAAATACATAATCTTGTTTGTCTTCTACATGCAGAATGTCAACTTTGAAAATTGATTTAATATATTATTATTAATTCTAGAAAGCTCAAATTTGGATATGTAAAACTTCAAATATTTGTTTAAATATATAAAATATTATAAGTTATATATTTTATAAAATAAATACTTTATTAACCTAAATACATAATGTCAAATACATACTTGTTCGTCTTCACATGGAGAATGTCAATTTTAAAATTGATTTAATATATTAATATTATTATTTAAAATCTCTAATTTGGATATGTAAGACTTCAAATATTTGTTTAAATATGTAAAATACTACTATAAGTTATAAATTTTATAAAATAAACACTTTATTAGCTCTTAAAGAGCCTAAGTACACATCTTCTTGTGTTCGTTTTCAACATGTAGAATGTCAATTTTGCAAATTAATTTAATATATTAATATTATCGCTAAAAAAGCTCAAATTTGGATATGTAAGACTTCAAGTATTTGTTTAAAATATATTAAATACTATAAGTTATGAACTTCATAAAATAAACACGTTATTAGCTCTCAATAGAACCTATACATCATTTATGCTTAATGAATAAATGTAGTTAAATTTTAAAAAATTATTTTATATAATATCTGTTATCCCTATAAGGCTGTAATTTGGATATATTATACTTAAAACCTCATTTTAAATATATAAAATACTAAGCATCTTTATATACAAAATTTAATATAATTTTAATAATATTTACTAACCCGGCTGCATAAATTTTGGTACGAAATTTGAACCACGATTGTAAATGTGGTATCATTGCTTTATTTTTTTTATATAAAAAGCTGTAATTTGGATATGTAATATATTAAACATTTGCTTAAATATTAAAAATATTAAACATACCTAATTTTATAATTCTTTTTTTTTAAATTATAAATTGCCACAGTGCAACAAATGAGATTTTACATACTCTAATGAACAATAGGTGATAAATAATTAAAAAATATACTTAAATATTAAAATTAAGTTCTTTAATATAATATTAATTTAAAACAAAATATGAAGTATAATATATCCAATTTACAGTCTTCTACAGCGTATAAATATAAAATATTAAAACTATTTTAATAAAACTACTTTTGCTCTAATATGCAACTATGTAAATAATAATTTTTAATAATTTTAAGTTATAAAATTTAACACATTTAATATTTTATTTATTTAATGAAGGTTTCAATATTTACATATCCAAATTACAACCTCCTAGAAGTAATAAATATATTTTTTAAACTAATTTCAAATCAGTTTATTTTCATTCAAGTTTATTTTCATTTCATTTCTTTCATTTCAAGTCCCGCGTTATAAGAGAATACCGGGAGCGTTATAACGAGATGTCCATATGTATCATATTAATTATTATATAACATAATTGTATAAAAAATAAATTGGCTGCTCACTTACTTATATGTATATAAGTTTGATCTATTATTATAAACAAAGTGAATGTAAATATATGTATATACATATGGATTTGTTGAGAATTAGTGAGGCGCCCAACGACCAGGGATAAAATAATATAGGGCAGGTTGCATAATAAACAACAATAATATGTACTTAATCGATAACAATTAAGATTTATCAAAATTTAATAGTAATAAATTTGTTTTAAAGAAAATCATGAATGCTGCTTATGTTGTCCGAACCTAACACTGCACTTTTCCATATATTTTTACTTAGGCTTGGATGTGCATGGTAAGCGTTATTTCAATATTTTTTGGTACAAATGTTTTTGATTAATTTTATTAGATGTGGTCAATAAACTAGTTGTAAGTAGCATTTTGTCTGAAGGCAGTTGTATAAATTTTCTGATATTAAACATACAGGCTAAGTAAGTTAGTTTCATAAAGTGAATTTTTTACACCATTTTTCAAAAGATCGATTTCAAAATAGTTTTATACAAACTTTTATATCGGAGTGTATAAAAGTGTTTCCCAGGAATGTTGTAAATTTTATCTAGTTTCACCCTATCTAACTGAAAAGTGGTGGTTCCATATGTTATTTTTGAATTGAAAAAATATCCCGTCCCGAATTTTTTCTATTTTATTGCTAAGAATGAAATATCATCGAATTCAAAGTCTTTATTCAAAACTTTTATATCGGAGCAACAAATTCAATATCAGTGTGTTTTCTATCCCTTGTCTTATAAACTTTTCGTCGTTGGCTCCCCGTCTAATAATAATTCGTACCGTACCATTCGCCGGCGTCGAGTAAGTCTCACCACGTGCAGATATGGATGTTGGTGAAAGTTAAAGATGCTAAGGTTAAACATTTAACATGAATTATGCATCATGCATCATGTTCATGAGTTATGTAATCGCCACCGATTACTCCCAACAGACGAGGAC
>NW_020538238.1:0-14929 GCF_003426905.1 Ctenocephalides felis
CGATGTTTTTCTACAAAAATATTAATACAGCAAATTATATCATGATATTTTGACTTGATTGGTAACAAAAATTTCAGAAAAAAAAATCAATATTCCCAAAGTTATAGCTGTTTTTGTTGACCCTGTTTCGAAAAACGGTCCTGGCGGTGACCATCATAACTCCTTGGAGATTCATCTAACATCAATCAAATTCAAAAAATAGTTTTATGAATAGTTAATCCCGGGCCGGATCGAAGGTTTTCTTTTTTTTGCAAAAATTAACAAAATGGCAGCATCAGAAAGAAAAAATCTAGAATTTTGGGTAAAAAATCAACAGTTAATTGGTCTTAAAAAATTCAAATTTTTGAAAAAATAAAAATCCTTCGATCAGGCACGAGTTTATTATATATTCTAAAAGCTGTATAAATTTCATTAAAATCTACTAGGCGGTTTTTTGAGTTACAGTGGTCACCGATTCAAAAAACATAGTTTTGAGAAAAACGCGTTCAAAGTTTTACATTGGATTTACGTACAGACGAATTATTAATTATTTACAACGAGTCATCTATTCCTGGCATATAACAGTTCTTCAGCCATTGTGGAAGTTCCAAAATTTCCATTTGGTGTTGCCTACGAAGCATTCTGCCCTCCCGTGTCGTCTCGTGGGCGCGCTGATCTACTACTTTCACACGTGCAGCATCCAATTTTTCAGCATACCAATGGGAATTATACCCAAAATTAGGTCCTAGGGTACCCATAATCAATAGTAATGATTATGTATATGTATTCAGCAATTTGTACGATAGTAGAACTAGTATTCACGGTTTTTTAGGCATATTTTTTTACACTAGTTGGTTGAAGCTCTTAATTTTTCTGATTATGGATTAATCTTGAACTACACATCTTGAAAGTAAATTATCATTGCTGAGATCGTTTTAAATCGGTTTAAAAGCTTTTAAAACATCAGGATGTGAGGGAGAATAATCTTGAGTATAAGTATCGAGCTCTCCACTTGCGTCAACGCGCTGGTAAGAGTCCAATAACTCAAAAAGTAATCATTGGATCAACTTGAAATTTTCAGAGAACATTTTCAAGATATTACACTTAATGAAAATGCAAAAAAATAAAAATCGATTCTTCAAAAATTCCAAGTACCCCTAACCCCTTAAACCATGGTTTGAGGAGTTTAAAAATGAAGAAAGAAGTTTTATTGTCACCATCAGTAGGATAAGAACCAAACACGGAAGCTATGCGAAACACTTGCATAGAATAAAAGTGATAAATTCAGATATATGTGAATGTGGAGAGGAAGAAGGTACTCTGGAACATATAATTCTGGAATGTAAAAAATATGAAGAAAACAGAAAAAGAATGTTAAATTATATATATAGAAATTTAGATATTATCAAACCGTTTAACTTAGATCTATTAATTTGTAATAAGAATAGCTATAGAGTAATATATGAATTTTTAGTTAGATCAAAAATTAAAATATAAATATGTATATTTAAAATTATATAGAAAATATTTAAGTTGAAATGTATGTTATATGGCTAATTGTATAATAAGAGGAAGCCAATAAAAATAAAAAAAAAAAAAAAAAAAAAAAAAAATATAAAAAATTTAATTTTCGATTTTTTTGCGATTACTATAGCTCGCCCTACGGGAAGTTAATAAATCAATTATTACACATTTCGGGAAGTTCATGCAACTTGCCTTAAGGTAAAATGACACTTCTAACTAGTTTTGATACATTTTTAATCATTTCTATAATTTGCTCATGTAAATTTATAATTGATTAAATTGTTAAATTTGTAATTCACATAAAAATAGAAAGAACCTTCGCACAAATACTCATATTCAAAAATAGTAAAATACAATATTTTAGTTTTCAAAATATTTATATTTTCGGTAAATTTTAGCATTCTAAAAAATGATCGAAAATTGATTTTCGCTGTTCAGTAGCACTTACTTCCATAAAAAATAATTGAAATTGATTTCTGTGCATAATTATATAAGGACATTATTCTATAACCATATATGTATTGCTAGTATCAAAAATCTCCCCAAAAATAGGGTTTAAAATCTAACTTTTGGGCTCCTGAATTATAAATTTTAATCATGTTGCTTTGATTCTCTATAAAAATACATATCCGTGTTGCACATGTTGCTTTTGTACATTTTTAGCGGCTTAAAAAAATTACTATATATATCATTTTTTTCCTCTACGCCTTGCAATAATTTTTTCTCTCATTTAATTTCATCATAGTGAATAAAGCTTCCTTTAGAAACATCGTCAACTTGGGCTTGCTCTCTTTTCTCTCATAACTTAATTACGAATGTTTACCAAATATCCAATCAATCACTTAATTAAATCACGGTAGAAAAGCAAACAATACGTATTACAAATATTAATTGGGCGTTTACAGCCGACAAGTTATCAACAAAAATGCTGATAATAAATAATAATGCTGATACACTACCACACCCAGAATTGATTAAAACAATTCTAACACCATAACATGGTGAAATGACTCACCAGAAATAATAATTAGAAACCTTATCAAAAAATAACGAAACAAAGGAATTACAAATCGGGTTGAAATAATATTTTCAAAAAATATGCAATTTTCTTGGCTCTCCTATAATGCTTTCGAAAAAAGTACCTATATTTTAACATTAATCATTTAAATTATTATTTTTGCACCTAGATTTTCAGTACTAATTTAAATGCTTTTCTATGTATATTTTTTTAAATATCATTTCATCAATTTTTAGTATTTAAAATTATTTTTGTATTTGAATTTGAAATTTCATATTGTTTGTTTAAATAATAACTCCAAGAACAACAAATAGGTAAGAGTGCACCTCGTAGAAATATAAGCAAATTTCTTTTCAGATTTCAATTAATAATTTTAGTTCGAAATTAATAAATACAACTACTACTGACCCGCAGGATGCAGTGGCGTGCAGGGGCGTCCAGGCCTCGTTGTCGCCCCTGTTGACGTCAGCGCCGTGCGACACCAGGAATTCAACCATGTCCAGGTTGTCGTCAATGCAGGCCTGATTGGAGAAAAAATACACATTAGACAAATCGTAAATTAGCGCATAGATAATAAAAATATAATGGATAGTTAATTTTATTGTATTGCAGAATCCAGTCAAGAATTATTTTCATACCAAATCTGTGTAAGTGAATTTCAACATCATATTTTGTATGAACATTTTATTAGTTTTGTAAAAAAACATACAACTACTTTAATAATTTATTTTTAAACACTGACAGGAATTTAATTTATTACCAGTATATTTTACTTGTATAAGGTTATTTTGACCACAGATAATATTTGAGGTTGATAGGCTTTTTAATAAAGTACCACCAAATGAAGAATTCGTTTTCTGAAAGAATCACTGCTGTACAAGCCAGAAAGCCGCCCAAGTATTTGTTACACAAAATATTTCAAGATTTTCCTAGCATTATTAATAAAAATGTATGTAAAATTTCCACTTCTGATCAAAAAAAACTCAAATTATACAATCACACTCGATGTCGTCTATAGGCGACACTATAGGCAAAAGTTAATTAGAAGCCATTCGGAATGTTCAGAACTCAGGACTTTATATTATTTTTGCAAAAACATTTAAAATTATGTAAACTTACTTTCATTTTTTTCATTTTGTAATCTGAACATTGAGCTGCATAAACAGCTAGCTACTTATGAAATAAATTTGAAAATTTTAAGTTACTTGTTACAAATAAGCTTTGACAATACAAGGGGCTTTAGATATAATATTAAAATTTATAAAATATAGTCTACGAATAAATAAATGTCATTTGAAATTATTAAAATTAACTGAACTAATATAATTTAGTGATAGATCAAAATCGTTTTCCTTTGACCAAATCAATTACCAATAATCTAAGATCACAATTTTCTTTTCTACTACAAAAATTATTTGTAGTAAACTTACTAATTTTGTTGTTTTACAGTTATTTTGGACACTAAATATGATGATGCAATAATTTTTTTTTTTTAATTTTACCAGAAATCGCTCATGCGAATAGAATTCATAAGTCCTTCATCATAATGATTTTTTCAATGGTCTAATAAATATTTAAAATAATTATATTAATAATTTGGGAACAACATTGAGGCAAGCAAGCATGCATGAAGCAAAATTCCATATAGATATTTATTTTTAAGACTCTTCAAAAAAATTTTAGAACTCTTCTAGATAAGGTCTAGATAGAATCTTTATGTAAAGTAAAAATACAGTTAAAATATTATGGAATCTTAAAATTAATATAAATATTATTCACAAGATTTTTTCATCTCGACGTTGGTACAAAATACAATGAATATTGAAAAATTAATTCTGTACGTTTAGATACTAGATATGTGTCAGCATCCATTAGTTAATATACAAAATCAAATTTGGTAATGATATTTTTTTGTTGAAATTTTATAATCCATTCCGTAATATTTTTTGTCTATTAATATATATGTATTTTTTATATCGTCTATGCTAAAATTAAATCTTTTTTTAAAATATTGCAGTATTATAATATTTAATAATAATGATTGGAATGAGGAGTTGTTGAATTTAGGAATTGTTTATTTATTACTCAGTGTAATATCTTCATTTGACTTAATTTTTGCTTGTATTTAAATTATTAAATTCCTTATAAAGTAAATAGACAATTTTTACTTTTATTTATTAACCAAGAACAGTTTCCAGTTAATTTCGAATTTTAAATATGTATGATTCGTTCATGTACAATGTATGTATATAAAAGTATAAATTCGTAATATTCATAGAATATATTTGATATATACAAAAGCTAACCAGGCCGACGCCGTTCCTGTTACCGCGTCCAGGAATAACCTCCAAGAGAATGACGTCACGGGCCTATAATACTATTATATATCTCTCTCTACGATCGGATAGAGATCAGATTTGGAAAACATTTTATGAAGGAAAAAAATAATCGAATTTGTTGATTATAAAAGTAATAGTTATAGATAACAAAAGTATAGCATATAGCACTTTTGTGAGAAATTTACAAGTACCAAAGAACGTTGTACCACAATCTGATAGAAGACAAAGGTCTGCCCAGCTGTCCATACGAAGATATTAAAAGTTTTAAACAAAAGTTTTAAACAAAAAATTTGAATTATAAACAATTTCAGTTTTGCATGACAAACACTACGAATATTGTATTTAAATGTTATTAAAGAAAATTCAGGGTTGCTTAGCAAGGAATAAAATACTCCTGATAAATAAATCAGATCTCAGAATCTTTTTTATCTCGAAAAGAATAGCATTAACTTGCTATTACTTCCATAGTTTAAAAGTTTTAATAGATCGATTCCTTTAAAGTGTACAAATAATATTACTATAATATATTTTTATAATTGCTAAAATTCAACAATAAGAACTGTTTTGTATCCCTGATGTGATCCTTCTATGTTGAGTCTTTCCTACTGACCGCAAGAAGTATGGGTGAACAGACAAATCATTACAAAATCATATATATATATAATGCATGCAATAGAATTGACAAGGATGACCAACAAATGCGCCAATTGAGAGAAGTGCAAAAGCCGCCTCGAAGATCACTCAAACAGACTTATAGAATTTCGTTAGAATACTAACGTCATTGGTCAGATGATTTTTTTAATTTTCAAGTTCCGTTTTTATTTTAAAATCTTTCTTATACTTTTAGGAAAAGTTTACAAATTTAATTTTATTCTTTTTAGTATAAGTGTACAAATTATCGTATAAAAATAAAAAATGACCAACAATTTCATATATTACTCCATTTATTCAGAAGTTCTTAATTTGGTACCCACTTTGAACTTGTTGTACCAACGGTTTTGACTTGGAAATACAGATAGCAATATATTTCAATATTTCAACATTGCTGTATCAATAAAGAAAATTATCAGTAATACAGAAATTGTAAACATTGTAATGAAACAGAGATGAGTTAACCGTTGGGTTACCAACGCTCACAATAACTCATAAAACTCGTAAAGTTTCTAATTAATGTTAATAATATAAATAAAAACTATATATGAAATTAATAGTGCATGGATTTGTGCTTTAGGATATATTGTTTGCTATGTAAGCTTAGTTACATGAACTGTGTGAGAAATTTTTCACTTTCGGATTGTACAACAATATTAATAAACAGCGTACTCATAATCTGAACCAAATATCACTGCTGCCTGATAACAGGCTGCCTTGTGGTTACAATTCCGGACGTACAACCACAATATAGAATAATACATTTGTTACGCCATTTCCATCCCCATATATAATATTTCATTAACTTCCCGTAGGATAAGTTATTGTAATCGTCCAAAAATCGAAAATGAAAATTTTTGCATTTCTCGACGTTTTGAAGGTTTCTGAACGTTTTGGCATATTTCAGAAAAAAAAGATGTGTGTGTGTATGTATGTATGTATGGATACAATTTTTCGTCTACGTTTTCGGGAGAACGGATGAACCGATTTGAATGGTTCAAAAAACATTCTATTCCTATTGATAGGGAGATGTGTTGATTAGTTTTTGGCAAAGGCAGATCCAGCGGTTTCGGAGATACAGAGCTTAATGTGCAAAGAATGGCAGTTTTTGAGAGAACTAAGCGTCCGACTTGAATGATTCAAAGAACCTTCTGCTTGTTTCAACAAAATAATTGCTTTTGGAAAAAAAATTTTGTTTAATTTTTTTTTTCAAAAATATTTTTTTTGTATATAGAAAATAATTTTGATTTTAATTGTGATTTTGACATAATTTCTAATATACTTTAAACAAATATTTTCAACTTTGCAATTCAGTTTATATAGTTCTTATAAATATTAAACAATGTTACATTTATAATACTATACGTATTTGAAAACATTTAATATTCCTCGAATATTTCATTACGGTACGGGAAGTTCCAGCAATTTGCCTTAAGGCACGATGCCATATACACCACTAGTTTATACTGGTATTGACCCCACTAGGATTTTCATACCTCTATATATTATATTCTTTTAGTATTGACACCACTAGTACAGGATACAGGATATAGGTAAGGACTCTATCCTAGACGAAGTAAATCGTAAAGACACGAAGATACCCGAAGTAACAAGAAACACGCTGGTTGGATCCAGGATTATCTCTTTTGGCAACCAGCGACGATACCAGAAACTCAGTTAATAAAATATCATATTATACTTATTATCTTCTCGTAGGGTAAGTTATAGTAATCGCAAAAAAATCGAAAATTAAAAATTAAAATGTTTGGAAAAAATGGATGTGTGTGTGTGTTTGTGAGTGTGCATGTGTGTGTGCAGATACAAAATTTCGTCGACGATTTCGGGAACACCGACCAACCAATTTGAATAAATAAGTTTTTGGCGAAAGCTGGTCTAGCCGTTCCGAAGATACGGGGCAAAATAAGTCAAAAATGTTAATTCAGTTTTTCATGACTATTACTGTTACTATTATACTATTACATATTATCCGACCCTGTACCAGGAAAGATCCGAATGTATTTCAGTATCCGACGTAACAATGTGCCAAACTAAAATATATACGATATGCGTATACATTCGCTCACGATCAGTTAGTCAGTAGTTAGTAGTCCTCTCCTCCTGTAGACGTTTACATCAATTTTCAAAATAGATATATAATATACGAGGAGTATTCGTCTATTATTGTTTGACCCAGAAATCGATTCGTAGTGATAGCGTAGACTGTCACCGCCCTATTGGTAATGGATGTTAAAGTTTCCATTCAAGAATGAAGATGGAAAATTTGGGAAAAAACGCTATCTAGTACCATACTTTTATAGATATAAGCAAAAACTGGAATGTATTTGAATTATAAGTCTGCATAAACTTTAAAACATTATAATAAACTCTTTTTCTGAAGAAGGAAATGAGTTAATGATGTAATTCGTTTCATCCTTCATATCAAGATTTACATAAGTTTGTAAAACGATTAATAAACTAGTGGTGTATGGCATCGTGCCTTAATGCAAATTGCTGGAACTTCCCTTACCGTAATGAAATATTCAAGAAATATATAATTACAAAATATAATTACAAATACTGTAACTTTCATTATTTTGCTATCTTATTGTTATATCTGAGCAAATCAATTGTAAATCATAAATCAATTTATCTCCAGAACATTAATAACAATCGTCATTTCATTTCGAATTCAAATTAAAAAAAAAATAGTTGCCTAATAATTTGCACAAATTAAAAAGTGCTCCCGTCTAGTCACAGCCTAAACGCGTTTGCAAATAATTCCATGCGACATTTTCACTTATACTGTGCTTAGCTTGGCGGCATTTTCATATTGTTCAATAGTTTTCACAGAATTGGAAAAGTGCTCCAGTACATAAACAGTCTAAACGCACTCGGGTAAACATTTGTACCAGAGGCTGTGCTTAGCCTGGGTGATTTTTTGAATTTAAATGCAAAATTACAAAAATATTTTATGGAAAATTAAAAAAGATGTAATATTTTTTTATCCTCAAAAGCAGTTGTCTAGTCAATGCAAGCAGAAAGTTTTTTTAGATCATTCAAATCGGACACTTAGTTCACTCAAAAACTGCCGTTTTTTTTACATTTAGCTTTGTATTTTCGAAATGGCTGGGCCTGCCTACGCCAAAAACTAATCACCTTTTCTCCCAATCATTACAAATTGAATGTTTTTTAGATCATTCAAATCCAATACTCCGTTCTCTCAAAAACTCGATTTATATTTTCTGCACTCTTTGCTCTGTATCTCCGTAACGGCTGGACCTGCCATTGCGAAAAACTAATCAGCACATCTCCTTATCAATAGGTCGAATCGAATGTTTTTTAAACCATTCAAATCGGTTGATCAGTGCGCCCGAAAACATGACCGAAAAATTGTATCGATACATACATACACACACATCCATTTTTCCTGAGGAATGCCAAAATGTTCAAAAACCTTCAAAATATCGAGAAATGTGAAAATTATCAATTTCGATTTTTGGACGATTACAATAACTTACCCTACGAGAAGTTAAAAATGGAATTTTATGCAAATAACCATTGCTACTTCTCTGTTACTAAAGTTAAATATTATTGATAATATTTTGATTATTTAATGGCAAAATGCTTGTACCCGGCATATTATGACATATTTTATTGAAAAAAATTGAGGAAATTGTTGAAATATATACCAATAAAATCTGAAAGTTTCGTTTCAATTACATATTTATTTACTCGCCTAAATATTCATAAAAAAGCGATTTTTTTAACCTTTAAAACAGGCTCCCACCATAATGATTATTTTGAGATGCTGATAATAGGCCAAACCTTTAATGATGGTCATTTATAGTGATTCTTCTTCAAAGTTTAAATTTTCTTCCTTAAAGTTTAAATTTTCTTCGAGAGATCAATAAATTCATTTTGAAAGAATTCCTGGGCAATGACTTCAGAAAAAAAATGGGCAAATCGAGATAAATATTTGGTATTTGGAGGTAGAACAAGTTTTGGTTTATGTTAAAATTCTCAAACTAGATTCATTTCCATGAAAATGTTACATGTGCAAATCATCGGCAATAAAGATTTTAACATTTCCAAGAAGATAATAATACTTTAGGTTTCAACAAAATTAACCAGTTAAATAAACTATGATTGACGAATATATTCGTTATGGTGAATAGAGTAAAATTTTTTGTATTGACAAGTATATTCGACATATAAAACATAAAACATTTGATATTTAAATTCAAATTATTGAAAAAAGCAATATATTCTGACATGTCACGTTGTCCTTAATATTTTTCGAAGCTATGAATGCGTTTCGCCTTAAGGCAAGTTGCATGAATTTCCAGAAATGTGGAAATAATACTAGTGTTCATTTTCAAAATAGTTTGTGTTTCATTTAAAACTATTCTTACTCTTTCAGATTCATTTATTCGGTTTTTTATTTAATGAACTGTACGCACAGTTCAATGAAAGCGACATAAGTTCAAAGCAGAAATTTTTCCCTCCTAATTGAAATTTTTTCCCTCCTAATTAGAAATTGTTTCCCTCCCAATTAGATTTTTTTTTCCTCCTAATTAGAAATTTTTCCCTCCTAATTAGAGATGTTTCCCTCCTAATTAGGATTTTGACATTTTTCCCTCCAAAGCTTGATTTTTCACCTCAAAAACCTGATTTTTTTCCCTCCAAAGTTTTAATTTTTTTTCTTCAAAGCTTACGTTAGTGATCTTTCATCTAAGTTAATATTTTTCATGAAAGTTCAGATTATTCTTGAAATATTTGTCTTTTTTTAATGTGATTCAATGAAAAGTACAATTTCAAATATTTAGATTTTAATTTATAGTCATTATTTTCTTAAATTTAGATTTCTCATAAATTTATATTTTTGTGAAACCCTTCTTTAATGCTTTTCATTGAAATATTGAGAGTTTAAAGATAATATTTTTCATGAAAGTTAAGAATTTTATTGAAATATATGTGTTTTTTGAATGTGATTCAATGAAGGGTTCAAAAATAATATTTTTCATGAAAGTTAAGATTTTTCTTGAAATATTTGTCTTTTTTGAATGTGATTCTATGAACGGTCCAAATTCAAATATTTAGATTTAGATTTAGAGTCAGAGATACTTCTTAAATTAATATTTCTTTAATGCTTTTCATTGAAATTGAGAGTTTACTAAAAATAAAGAATTGAAATTTTCAATAAAAAGCCTATATTTTCAAAAAAAAAAAATCATTTGTGTTTTTAAAACCAAGCAATTATTTATGAAAATTTCACAATAAAATTGTGTTTTTTATTAAAAATTACTCCTTCTCGGGAAAACTTCGCAGAATTATTGAATTGTCTTTTACTGAAGGGTTGAATATGAATGGAACTTTTACTCAAGGGTTGATGAATATGGATAAAAAATATAAATACTTCTCGTTCTTTGAAAAATTAATGAAAATTACTAGACACAAAATACGCACATTTTTCGTTCTAGTAACATCCAATAACCAAAAAACGATTATAAATCTGTATTAAGTCTTCCATTGTCAGTAGCTCAATTATTCTTTTACAAGAACAGTATGAAATTCAGCAAGGCGTTTCATATAAAGCCATCAGTACATGTATTAATACAAATATGTATGTAGTATATGTGTAGCCAACGAACGAACGATTCAACATACAAATACATAATATGTATATGTTTATATTAAATGTAGTATAAATTATATAGGTTTATATTAATGTAGTCGTGTATAAATATAAATATAAAGCGCACAGATAGTGACAAGAATTATATATGAAAAACATTAGAGACGAGACGAGATTTTAAGGAAAGTAGTAAATAATTAACATGTGATCTTATGAAGGTTGACATGATATAAACTAGTGGTGTATATAACTAGTGGTAAGGTTCTCCAAAGCAAATTACTTGAAATTCCCGTTTTAAGAAAAGGAATGCTTTTTTTGAATTCAAATACAAACTTTTATCCTGTATTTTAGATCCATTTTAGAACCTAAGTGTTCAATGAAAAGCAAGAACAGAAAACATTCAAGAAAAAACTGAAGAAATCAAAATTTTTGAATCAAAATCCGCCAGTGAAAATCAAGACTGATAATTGAAAATTGACCCATCACAGAATATTACAAAACTTTCAACCTAAGTTTACTCTTATTAAAAAATGTAGATATCATTTGAAATTTGATTATTTTTTAATGGTTTAAATAATTTTTTAAAATTATTAAATATTATCAAAAAATATCAATTCACAGGTGATTTAGTTACAATTTTATATGTAGACCACAATTAGCCTCTTAAATATTGTTAGACATTCAAATTCTAAAAAAGCACATTTTTATTGTGAACATTGTATTAGTAATTGCTTGGCTTTAAACCACTTTTTTTTGAAAATATTGAATAATTTGAAAATTAATCTTTATCGAAAAACTCCATTTTTTATTTTTATTTTAAACTCTCAATGAAAAGCATTGAATAAAAGTTTCAAAAAAAATCAAAATTTAAGAAAAGTCTATAAAATCTAATCATTTGAATGGATAGGGGCTCCTCATTGAAGTTTTGAGACCCTCCAATGAATGAAATGCAAAAAAGACAAAAATGACATTTAAATATTTTAGAAAAATATCTGAACTCTGGCGAGAACAGTATCCAACTTTGTAGGAAAAAAGTATCTAAATTTGGGACAAAAGTGTATAAATTTGGAGACAAAAGTATCTAAATTTGGAGACAAACGTATCTAAACATTGGTAATATTATAATAATTTTAAGGATTTTAAATTCTTAATTTTCAGAAAAATCTGTAATTATAAATATTTGGATTTGGACCCATCGTTGAAAATTAGGACTCATTATTGAAAATCAAAATCAAAAGAGACAAAAGTTTCGATAAAAATGAAAATATAAAAAAAATTTAATATAACAAAAGTCTAAATATAAGAAAAGTCTACAATTAAAAAAAAGCCTAAAATTAAAAAAGCACAATTTTTTTCAAAAAAAGTCCAAATTTAGAAAAAAATTCAAAATTAAAAAAAGTGTAAATTTAAAAAAAAAAGTCTAAAATTAAAATTCTAAATTAAAAAAAGTCCAAATTAAAAATAAGGTCCTAATTTAAAAAATGGTCCTGATTTCAAAAAAGAGTCCAAGGTAAAAAAAAGTATAAGTATATTCCAAAAATTTTGAAATGATTGATAAAGTATTTTTTTTTTAATATAAATTCCCAAAAATCACCTTTTTTTAGGCGGTTACACTAGTTGTGCCCCTTAAAACTAATATTGTTATATCATCTGACAACATTGAAAATATTAATATTGAGTTTAGAATTATTTAGGAAATTTTGACATAGTCTACTCAGGTCTTACACATTTCAAGACAAAACCAAGAAAATAGCATAGTTATTAAGTTAAACATGTTTATAAATTAAAAAACTACTGAGTTGTTTTTTCCAACATGACAATGTAGTATACAATGTCCCTTCTCGGCGGACTATTGTAAATTCATTAAATTTACTAAATGTCCTTTACTGGACAGTTGTAAATAAAAGAGTTAATAAAAAAAAAATGTTTATAAATTAAATTAGCTGGACCACAAGATGATTCAAACGTGAACTGTCTTAATCATTTGGCTAATATACAATTTAATTACAATAGCAATAATATATTTTACAACAGTCCAAAAGAAAATATCCAAGTACTAAAATTACCATGAATTGTTTTTAATGTTCATATGAATAATATAATTTCTAGGAACGCACATATATTTTATTTCTCTAGCGATAGGAATCTCTGATATTCGAAATGCCATCGACCGGAACCGACAAAAAAATTGAAATGAAATGAAAAAAAAAACGTTATCTGTAACGTTCGGTAGATAAACACACAGTTTTTTTTCTATAGTATTTATTTATAGAGAAAAACACTGGAGGTTATGTTATTACTCATCAACACACATCGTAAAGAAAATAAATAAAAATTATGGATAGTAAAAGAAAATATCAAACTAGAAACATAATATATGAAATTTCTTTACTTTTTGTCGTTCACTGACAGAATTTGAGATGAAAAATGTAATCACTATAATTCTTACAAAATATGAGTGGTTTGTGGTAATAAGGATAAAATTTAGGATTAGATGTATTTTTTATAAAAATAAATTTAGGCCAACCCCTACCCCCACCCACTTGGTTTCAATCAAAATATGCAAAACCTGTCCGGGGAAATACTTAACACTTTTCTAAATTTTCATGACGATTGGAATCATGGTTTACGATAAGTATCATTCCATACATAATAGTCCCAACTTTTTCCTCTCAAGTATAATATTAATATGTGTCAGAAGTGTGTGTTTTATGGTTTATGCAAGGCGTTCCCGTTTTGCAAGGAACGCAACAAGAACGAACGAACGAACGTTCGAACGTCTAACGTTCGAATAAAATAAGCAAAGGATTAAAATAATTCGGTTCCCGAGTTAGAAAATAAAACAAACTGTGTGTTACGATTGTCAGTCGGAATCGATGCGATTCCGAGATTTGCGGAAAATCGTAGTTAGTAGAACAATTTTCCATTGCAAACTGGAAAATTCCATTTTGGGTTAAAAAATTATTGTTATGTGCCAATTTTTTGGAAAAGCAAGTCCCAGCTGTTGTAAACTCTCAATAAAAATAAGTTTGAAGAAGAAATGCCATTTGAGTTCATTAGACATGTGCATAACAGATTATCACATATTTATAGAGATTTTGATAATGTGTACAAATTTTGTGTAAATTTTTTGCGTTCCGTACCAAGATTTTTAATTTTAAATTTCAATTTAAATGATTCGAACAAATGTCTTCGACAGTTTCGACACAGTATGAAATAACCGATTGGAAAATCATTGATTCGTACTCGATCGCGAGGGTTTTTGCAAAAGGCACGTCTAGCCGTTTGGGAAGAATGGAGCGCAAAGGATGTAAAAAATGGTCATGCAGTTTTAAGAGCACGGATCATCCGATTAGATTTAATTCAAAAAACATTTTGCTGGTGTAGACGGTATGAAAAAAATGGTTTTACAGAAAGTTCCTAATTTAAAAATTTCAAAAACATTCTAAGATTCAAAAATTTTAAATTTTCGAAATTGTTCATAATTTCAAAAAAAATATCAAAATTTGAGAAAGTTTAAAAAATATCAAAACTTAAAAAACGATTTCTTATAAAAAATTTAGAATAAATATATTTTTTAAATTTCCAATTTCTCAAACAAGTTACTGAAGTCCATTTTCTTTAAAAAATTCCAAAATACATAGAATTTAAAAAAAAAAAATCTGCGTTTTAAAAAAAATCTAAAGTACCAACAAAATCAAATTTTTAAAAAAATTTAACAAATTCCTTGTGAGTATAAACGTAAGGGGCGCCCATTAACCACGTGATCAATTTGTTAAAGAA
>NW_020538239.1:0-15518 GCF_003426905.1 Ctenocephalides felis
GTGCAATTGTTTAACGGTAAACTTAGATAAAATAAGATGAAGATAATAATAAGATGAAAATTTCGTAAATGTGCAATTGTTTAACGGTAAAACTTAGATAAAATAAGATGAAGATATAATAAGATGAAAATTTCGTAAATGTGCAATTGTTTAACGGTAAAACTTAGATAATAATAAGATGAAAATTTCGTAAATGTGCAATTGTTTAACGGTAAAACTTAGATAATAATAAGATGAAAATTTCGTAAATGTGCAATTGTTTAACGGTAAAAACTTTCGATAAAATAAGATGAAGATAATAATAGATGAAAATTTCGTAAATGTGCAATTGTTTAACGGTAAAACTTAGATAATAAGATGAAAATTTCGTAAATGTGCAATTGTTTAACGGTAAAACTTAGATAAATATATAAGAAAAATAAGATGAAGATAATATAAGATGAAAATTTCGTAAATGTGCAATTGTTTAAACGGTAAAACTTAGATAATAATAAGATGAAAATTTCGTAAATGTGCAATTGTTTAACGGTAAAACTTAGATAAAATAAGATGAAGATAATAATAAGATGAAAATTTCGTAAATGTGCAATTGTTTAACGGTAAACTTAGATAACATAAGATGAAGATAATAATAAGATGAAAATTTCGTAAATGTGCAATTGTTTAACGGTAAAACTTAGATAAAATAAGATGAAGATAATAATAAGATGAAAATTTCGTAAGTGCAATTGTTTAACGGTAAAACTTAGATAATAAGATGAAAAATTTCGTAAATGTGCAATTGTTTAAAAAAACGGTAAAACTTAGATAATAATAAGATGAAAATTTCGTAAATGTGCAATTGTTTAACGGTAAACTTAGATAAAATAAGATGAAGATAATAATAGATGAAAATTTCGTAAATGTGCAATTGTTTAACGGTAAAACTTAGATAAAATAAGATGAAGATAATAATAAGATGAAATTTTCGTAAATGTGCAATTGTTTTAAAAAACGTAAAAACTTAGATAATAATAAGATGAAAATTTCGTAAATGTGCAATTGTTTAACGGTAAAACTTAGATAAAATAAGATGAAGAAATAATTGAAATTTCGTAAATGTGCAATTGTTTAACGTAAAACTTAGATAAAATAAGATGAAGATAATAATAAGATGAAAATTTCGTAAATGTGCAATTGTTTAACGGTAAAACTTAGATAAAATAAGATGAAGATAATAATAGATGAAAATTTCGTAATGTGCAATTGTTTAACGGTAAAACTTAGATAAAATAAGATAAGATAATAATAAGATGAAAATTTCGTAAATGTGCAATTGTTTAACGGTAAAACTTAGATAATAATAAGATGAAATTTCGTAAATGTGCAATTGTTTAACGGTAAAACTTAGATAAAATAAGATGAAGATAATAATAAGATGAAAATTTCGTAAATGTGCAATTGTTTAATAACGTAAAACTTAGATAATAATAAGATGAAAATTTCGTAAATGTGCAATTGTTTAACGGTAAAACTTAGATAAAAAGATGAAATTTCGTAAATGTGCAATTGTTTAAACGGTAAACTTAGATAAAATAGATGAAGATAATAATAAGATGAAAATTTCGTAAATGTGCAATTGTTTAACGGTAAAACTTAGATAAAATAAGATGAAGATAATAATAAGATGAAAATTTCGTAAATGTGCAATTGTTTAACGGTAAACTTAGATAATAATAAGATGAAAATTTCGTAAATGTGCAATTGTTTAACGGTAAAACTTAGATAATAATAAGATGAAAATTTCGTAAATGTGCAATTGTTTAACGGTAAAACTTAGATAAAATAAGATGAAGATAAATAAAGATGAAAATTTCGTAAATGTGCAATTGTTTAACGGTAAAACTTAGATAATAATAAGATGAAAATTTTCGTAAATGTGCAATTGTTTAACGGTAAAACTTAGATAATAAAAAGATGAAAATTTCGTAAATGTGCAATTGTTTAACGTAAAACTTAGATAAAATAAGATGAAGATAAATAAGATGAAAATTTCGTAAATGTGCATTGTTTTAACGGTAAAACTTAGATAAAATAAGATGAAGATAATAATAAGATGAAAATTTCGTAATGTGCAATTGTTTAACGGTAAACTTAGATAAAATAAGATGAAGATAATAATAAGATGAAAATTTCGTAAATGTGCAATTTTTAACGGTAAAACTTAGATAAAATAAGATGAAGATATAATAAGATGAAAATTTCGTAAATGTGCAATTGTTTAATAAACGTAAAAACTTAATAATAAGATGAAAATTTCGTAAATGTGCAATTGTTTAACGGTAAAACTTAGATAATAATAAGATGAAAATTTCGTAAATGTGCAATTGTTTAACGGTAAAACTTAGATAAAATAAGATGAAGATAATAATAAGATGAAAATTTCGTAAATGTGCAATTGTTTAACGGTAAAACTTAGATAAAAAGATGAAGATAATAATAAGATGAAAATTTCGTAAATGTGCAATTGTTTAACGGTAAAACTTAGATAATAATAAGATGAAAATTTCGTAAATGTGCAATTGTTTAACGGTAAAACTTAGATAAAATAAGATGAAGATAATAATAAGATGAAATTTCGTAAATGTGCAATTGTTTACGGTAAAACTTAGATAATAATAAGATGAAAATTTCGTAAATGTGCAATTGTTTAACGGTAAAACTTAGATAATAAAAAGATGAAAATTTCGTAAATGTGTGCAATTGTTTAAACGGTAAAACTTAGATAAAATAAATGAAGATAATAATAAGAATAAAATTTCGTAAATGTGCAATTGTTTAACGGTAAAACTTAGATAAAATAAGATAAGATAATAATAAAATGAAATTTCGTAAATGTGCAATTGTTTAACGGTAAAACTTAGATAAAATAAGATGAAGATAATAATAAGATGAAAATTTCGTAAATGTGCAATTGTTTAACGGTAAAACTTAGATAATAATAAGATGAAAATTCGTAAATGTGCAATTGTTTAACGATAAAACTTAGATAATAATAAGATGAAATTTCGTAAATGTGCAATTGTTTAACGGTAAAACTTAGATAAAATAAGATGAAAGATAATAATAAATGAAGATAATAATAAGATGAAAATTTCGTAAATGTGCAATTGTTTAACGGTAAAACTTAGATAATAAGATGAAATTTCGTAAATGTGCAATTGTTTAACGGTAAAACTTAGATAAAATAAGATGAAGATAATAAGATGAAGATAATAATAAGATGAAAATTTCGTAAATGTGCAATTGTTTAACGGTAAAACTTAGATAATAATAAGATGAAAATTTCGTAAATGTGCAATTGTTTAACGGTAAAAACTTAGATAAATAAGATGAAGATAATAATAAGATGAAAATTTCGTAAATGTGCAATTGTTTAACGGTAAAACTTAGATAAAATAAGATGAAGATAATAATAAGATGAAAGATAATAATAAGATGAAAATTTCGTAAATGTGCAATTGTTTACGGTAAAACTTAGATAATAATAAGATGAAAATTTCGTAAATGTGCAATTGTTTAACGGTAAACTTAGATAAAATAAGATGAAGATAATAATAAGATGAAAATTTCGTAAATGTGCAATTGTTTAACGGTAAAACTTAGATAAAATAAGATGAAGATAATAATAAGATGAAAATTTCGTAAATGTGCAATTGTTTAACGGTAAAACTTAGATAAAATAAGATGAAGATAATAATAAGATGAAAATTTCGTAATAAATGTGCAATGTTTAACGGTAAAACTTAGATAATAATAAGATGAAATTTCGTAAATGTGCAATTGTTTAACGATAAAACTTAGATAATAATAAGATGAAAATTTCGTAAATGTGCAATTGTTTAACGGTAAAACTTAGATAAAATAAGATGAAGATAATAATAAGATGAAGATAATAATAAGATGAAAATTTCGTAATGTGCAATTGTTAACGATAAAACTTAGATAATAATAAGATGAAAATTTCGTAAATGTGCAATTGTTTAACGGTAAAACTTAGATAATAATAAGATGAAAATTTCGTAAATGTGCAATTGTTTAACGATAAAACTTAGATAATAATAAGATGAAAATTTCGTAAATGTGCAATTGTTTAACGGTAAAACTTAGATAAAATAAGATGAAGATAATAATAAGATGAAAAAATAGATAAAATAAGATTGAAGATAATAATAAGATGAAAATTTCGTAAATGTGCAAATGTTTTAACGGTAAAACTTAGATAATAATAAGATGAAAATTTCGTAAATGTGCAATTGTTTAACGGTAAAACTTAGATAATAATAAGATGAAAATTTCGTAAATGTGCAATTGTTTAACGGTAAAACTTAGATAAAATAAGATGAAGATAATAATAAGATGAAAATTTCGTAAATGTGCAATTGTTTAACGGTAAAACTTAGATAATAATAAGATGAAAATTTCGTAAATGTGCAATTGTTTAACGATAAAACTTAGATAATAATAAGATGAAAATTTCGTAAATGTGCAATTGTTTAACGGTAAAACTTAGATAAAATAAGATGAAGATAATAATAGATGATGAAGATAATAATAAGATGAAAATTTCGTAAATGTGCAATTGTTTAACGGTAAAACTTAGATAATAATAAGATGAAAATTTCGTAAATGTGCAATTGTTTAACGGTAAAACTTAGATAAAATAAGATGAAGATAATAATAAGATGAAAATTTCGTAAATGTGCAATTGTTTAACGGTAAAACTTAGATAAAATAAGATGAAGATAATAACGTAAATGTAAATTGTTTAACGGTAAAACTTAGATAAAATAAGATGAAGATAATAATAAGATGAAAATTTCGTAAATGTGCAATTGTTTAACGGTAAAACTTAGATAATAAGATGAAAATTTCGTAAATGTGCATTGTTTAACGGTAAAACTTAGATAAATAAGATGAAGATAATAATAAGATGAAGATTAATAATAAGATGAAAATTCGTAAATGTGCAATTGTTTAACGGTAAAACTTAGATAATAATAAGATGAAAATTTCGTAAATGTGCAATTGTTTAACGGTAAAACTTAGATAAAATAAGATGAAGATAATAATAAGATGAAAATTTCGTAAATGTGCAATTGTTTAACGGTAAAACTTAGATAAAATAAGATGAAGATAATAATAAGATGAAGATAATAATAAGATGAAAATTTCGTAAATGTGCAATTGTTTAACGGTAAAACTTAGATAATAATAAGATGAAAATTTCGTAAATGTGCAATTGTTTAACGGTAAAACTTAGATAAAATAAGATGAAGATAATAATAAGATGAAAATTTCGTAAATGTGCAATTGTTTAACGGTAAAACTTAGATAAAATAAGATGAAGATAATAATAAGATGAAAATTTCATAAATGTGCAATTGTTTAACGGTAAAACTTAGATAAAATAAGATGAAGATAATAATAAGATGAAAATTTCGTAAATGTGCAATTGTTTAACGGTAAAACTTAGATAATAATAAGATGAAAATTTCGTAAATGTGCAATTGTTTAACGATAAAACTTAGATAATAATAAGATGAAAATTTCGTAAATGTGCAATTGTTTAACGGTAAAACTTAGATAAAATAAGATGAAGATAATAATAAGATGAAGAAATATAAGATGAAAATTTCGTAAATGTGCAATTGTTTAACGATAAAACTTAGATAATAATAAGATGAAAATTTCGTAAATGTGCAATTGTTTAACGGTAAAACTTAGATAATAATAAGATGAAAATTTCGTAAATGTGCAATTGTTTAACGATAAAACTTAGATAATAATAAGATGAAAATTTCGTAAATGTGCAATTGTTTAACGGTAAAACTTAGATAAAAATAAGATGAAGATAATAATAAGATGAAAATAGATAATAATAAGATGAAGATGATAATAAGATGAAAATTTCGTAAATGTGCAATTATTTAACGGTAAATCTTAGATAATAATAAGATGAAAATTTCGTAAATGTGCAATTGTTTAACGGTAAAACTTAGATAATAATAAGATGAAAATTTCGTAAATGTGCAATTGTTTAACGGTAAAACTTAGATAAAATAAGATGAAGATAATAATAAGATGAAAATTTCGTAAATGTGCAATTGTTTAACGGTAAAACTTAGATAATAATAAGATGAAAATTTCGTAAATGTGCAATTGTTTAACGATAAAACTTAGATAATAATAAGATGAAAATTTCGTAAATGTGCAATTGTTTAACGGTAAAACTTAGATAAAATAAGATGAAGATAATAATGAGATGAAGATAATAATAAGATGAAAATTTCGTAAATGTGCAATTGTTTAACGGTAAAACTTAGATAATAATAAGATGAAAATTTCGTAAATGTGCATTTGTTTAACGGTAAAACTTAGATAAAATAAGATGAAGATAATAATAAGATGAAAATTTCGTAAATGTGCAATTGTTTAACGGTAAAACTTAGATAAAATAAGATGAAGATAATAATAAGATGAAAATTTCGTAAATGTGCAATTGTTTAACGGTAAAACTTAGATAAAATAAGATGAAGATAATAATAAGATGAAAATTTCGTAAATGTGCAATTGTTTTAACGGTAAAACTTAGATAATAAGATGAAAATTCGTAAATGTGCAATTGTTTAACGGTAAAACTTAGATAAAATAAGATGAAGATAATAATAAGATGAAGATAATAGTAAGATGAAAATTTCGTAAATGTGCAATTGTTTAACGGTAAAACTTAGATAATAATAAGATGAAAATTTCGTAAATGTGCATTTGTTTAACGGTAAAACTTAGATAAAATAAGATGAAGATAATAATAAGATAAAAATTTCGTAAATGTGCAATTGTTTAACGGTAAAACTTAGATAAAATAAGATGAAGATAATAATAAGATGAAAGTTTCATAAATGTACAATTGTTTAATGGTAAAACTTAGATAAAATAAGATGAAGATAATAATAAGATGAAAATTTCGTAAATGTGCAATTGTTTAACGGTAAAACTTAGATAATAAGATAAAAATTTCGTAAATGTGCAATTGTTTAACGGTAAAACTTAGATAATAAAAAGATGAAAATTTCGTAAATGTGCAATTGTTTAACGGTAAAACTTAGATATAAATAAGATGGGGATAATAATAAGATGAAAATTTCGTAAATGTGCAATTGTTTAACGGTAAAACTTAGATAAAATAAGATGAAGATAACAATAAGATGAGAATTTCGTAAATGTGCAATTGTTTAACGATAAAACTTAGATAAAATAAGATGAAGATAATAATAAGGTGAAAATTTCGTAAATGTGCAATTGTTTAACGGTAAAACTTAGATAAAATAAGATGAAGATAATAATAAGATGAAAATTTTGTAAATCTGCAATTGTTTAACGGTAAAACTTAGATAATAATAAGATGAAAATTTCGTAAATGTGCAATTGTTTAACGGTAAAACTTAGATAAAATAAGATGAAGATAATAAAAAGATGAAAATTATGTAAATGTGCAATTGTTTAACGGTAAAACTTAGATAAAATAAGATGAAGATAATAATAAGATGAAAATTTCATAAATGTGCAATTGTTTAACGGTAAAACTTAGATAAAATAAGATGAAGATAATAATAAGATGAAAATTTCGTAAATGTGCAATTGTTTAACGGTAAAACTTAGATAAAATAAGATGAAGATAATAATAAGATGAAATTTCATAAATGTGCAATTGTTTAACGGTAAAACTAGATAAAAATAAGATGAAGATAATAATAAGATGAAAATTTCGTAAATGTGCAATTGTTTAACGGTAAAACTTAGATAATAATAAGATGAAAATTTCGTAAATGTGCAATTGTTTAACGATAAAACTTAGATAATAATAAGATGAAAATTTCGTAAATGTGCAATTGTTTAACGGTAAAACTTAGATAAAATAAGATGAAGATAATAATAAGATGAGATAATAATAGATGAAAATTTCGTAAATGTGCAATTGTTAACGGTAAAACTTAGATAATTAAGATGAAAATTTCGTAAATGTGCAATTGTTTAACGGTAAAATTAGATAATAATAAGATGAAAATTTCGTAAATGTGCATTGTTTAACGGTAAAACTTAGATAAAATAAGATGAAGATAATAATAAGATGAAAATTTCGTAAATGTGCAATTGTTTAACGGTAAAACTTAGATAAAATAAGATGAAGATAATAATAAGATGAAAATTTCGTAAATGTACAATTGTTTAACGGTAAAACTTAGATAAAATAAGATGAAGATAATAATAAGATGAAAATTTCGTAAATGTGCAATTGTTTAACGGTAAAACTTAGATAATAAATAAGATGAAAATTTCGTAAATGTGCAATTGTTTAACGATAAAACTTAGATAAAATAGATGAAGATAATAATAAGATGAAAATTTCGTAAATGTGCAATTGTTTAACGGTAAAACTTAGATAAAATAAGATGAAGATAATAATAAGATGAAAATTTTGTAAATGTGCAATTGTTTAACGGTAAAACTTAGATAATAATAAGATGAAAATTTCGTAAATGTGCAATTGTTTAACGGTAAAACTTAGATAAAATAAGATGAAGATAACAATAAGATGAAAATTTCGTAAATGTGCAATTGTTTAACGGTAAAACTTAGATAAAATAAGATGAAGATAATAATAAGATGAAAATTTCGTAAATGTGCAATTGTTTAACGGTAAAACTTAGATAAAATAAGATGAAGATAATAATAAGATGAAAATTTCGTAAATGTGCAATTGTTTAACGGTAAAACTTAGATAAAATAAGATGAAGATAATAATAAGATGAAAATTTCGTAAATGTGCAATTGTTTAACGGTAAAACTTAGATAATAATAAGATGAAAATTTCGTAAATGTGCAATTGTTTAACGGTAAAACTTAGATAAAATAAGATGAAGATAATAATAAGATGAAAATTTGTAAATGTGCAATTGTTTAACGGTAAAACTTAGATAATAATAAGATGAAATTTTCGTAAATGTGCAATTGTTTAACGGTAAAACTTAGATAATAAAAAGATGAAAATTTCGTAAATGTGCAATTGTTTAACGGTAAAACTTAGATAAAATAAGATGAAGATAATAATAAGATGAAAATTTCGTAAATGTGCAATGTTTAACGGTAAAACTTAGATAAAATAAGATGAAGATAATAATAAGATGAAAATTTCGTAAATGTGCAATTGTTTAACGGTAAAACTTAGATAATAATAAGATGAAAATTTCGTAAATGTGCAATTGTTTAACGGTAAAACTTAGATAATAATAAGATGAAAATTTCGTAAATGTGCAATTGTTTAACGGTAAAACTTAGATAAAATAAGATGAAGATAATAATAAGATGAAAATTTCGTAAATGTGCAATTGTTTAACGGTAAAACTTAGATAATAATAAGATGAAAATTTCGTAAATGTGCAATTGTTTAACGGTAAAACTTAGATAATAATAAGATGAAAATTTCGTAAATGTGCAATTGTTTAACGGTAAAACTTAGATAAAATAAGATGAAGATAATAATAAGATGAAAATTTCGTAAATGTGCAATTGTTTAACGGTAAAACTTAGATAAAATAAGATGAAGATAATAATAAGATGAAAATTTCGTAAATGTGCAATTGTTTAACGGTAAAACTTAGATAAAATAAGATGAAGATAATAATAAGATGAAAATTTCGTAAATGTGCAATTGTTTAACGGTAAAACTTAGATAAATAAGATGAAGATAATAATAAGATGAAAATTTCGTAAATGTGCAATTGTTTAACGGTAAAAACTTAGATAATAAGATGAAAATTTCGTAAATGTGCAATTGTTTAACGGTAAAACTTAGATAAAATAAGATGAAAATTTCGTAAATGTGCAATTGTTTAACGGTAAAACTTAGATAAAATAAGATGAAGATAATAATAAGATGAAAATTTCGTAAATGTGCAATTGTTTAACGGTAAAACTTAGATAAAATAAGATGAAGATAATAATAAGATGAAAATTTCGTAAATGTGCAATTGTTTAACGGTAAAACTTAGATAATAATAAGATGAAAATTTCGTAAATGTGCAATTGTTTAACGGTAAAACTTAGATAAAATAAGATGAAGATAATAATAAGATGAAAATTTCGTAAATGTGCAATTGTTTAACGGTAAAACTTAGATAATAATAAGATGAAAATTTCGTAAATGTGCAATTGTTTAACGGTAAAACTTAGATAATAAAAGATGAAAATTTCGTAAATGTGCAATTGTTTAACGGTAAAACTTAGATAAAATAAGATGAAGATAATAATAAGATGAAAATTTCGTAAATGTGCAATTGTTTAACGGTAAAACTTAGATAAAATAAGATGAAGATAATAATAAGATGAAAATTTCATAAATGTGCAATTGTTTAACGGTAAAACTTAGATAAAATAAGATGAAGATAATAATAAGATGAAAATTTCGTAAATGTGCAATTGTTTAACGGTAAAACTTAGAAATAATAAGATGAAAATTTCGTAAATGTGCAATTGTTTAACGATAAAACTTAGATAATAATAAGATGAAAATTTCGTAAATGTGCAATGTTTAAGTAAAACTTAGATAAAATAAGATGAAGATAATAATAAGATGAAGATAATATAAGATGAAAATTTCGTAAATGTGCAATTGTTTAACGGTAAAACTTAGATATAATAAGATGAAAATTCGTAAATGTGCAATTGTTTAACGGTAAAACTTAGATAAAATAAGATGAAGATAATAATAAGATGAAGATAATAATAAGATGAAAATTTCGTAAATGTGCAATTGTTTAACGGTAAAACTTAGATAATATAAGATGAAATTTCGTAAATGTGCAATTGTTTAACGGTAAAACTTAGATAAATAAGATGAAGATAATAATAAGATGAAAATTTCGTAAATGTGCAATTGTTTAACGGTAAAACTTAGATAAAATAAGATGAAGATAATAATAAGATGAAGATATAATAAGATGAAAATTTCGTAAATGTGCAATTGTTTAACGGTAAAACTTAGATAATAATAAGATGAAAATTTCGTAAATGTGCAATGTTTAACGGTAAAACTTAGATAAAATAAGATGAAATAATAATAAGATGAAAATTTCGTAAATGTGCAATTGTTTAACGGTAAAACTTAGATAAAATAAGATGAAGATAATAATAAGATGAAAATTTCGTAAATGTGCAATTGTTTAACGGTAAAACTTAGATAAAATAAGATGAAGATAATAATAAGATGAAAATTTCGTAAATGTGCAAATTGTTAACGGTAAAACTTAGATAATAATAAGATGAAAATTTCGTAAATGTGCAATTGTTTAACGATAAAACTTAGATAATAATAAGATGAAAATTTCGTAAATGTGCAATGTTTAACGGTAAAACTTAGATAAAATAAGATGAAGATAATAATAAGAGAAGATAATAATAAGATGAAAATTTCGTAAATGTGCAATTGTTTAACGAATAAAACTTAGATAATAATAAGATGAAAATTTCGTAAATGTGCAATTGTTTAACGGTAAAACTTAGATAATAATAAGATGAAAATTTCGTAAATGTGCAATTGTTAACGGTAAAAACTTAGATAATAAAGAAAAGATAATAATAAGATGAAAATTTCGTAAATGTGCAATTGTTTAACGGTAAAACTTAGATAAAATAAGATGAAGATAATAATAAGATGAAAATAGATAATAATAAGATGAAGATGATAATAGATGAAAATTTCGTAAATGTGCAATTATTTAACGGTAAATTTAGATAATAATAAGATGAAAATTTCGTAAATGTGCAATTGTTTAACGGTAAAACTTAGATAATAATAAGATGAAAATTTCGTAAATGTGCAATTGTTTAACGGTAAAACTTAGATAAAATAAGATGAAGATAATAATAAGATGAAAATTTCGTAAATGTGCAATTGTTTAACGGTAAAACTTAGATAATAATAAGATGAAAATTTCGTAAATGTGCAATTGTTTAACGATAAAACTTAGATAATAATAAGATGAAAATTTGTAAATGTGCAATTGTTTAACGGTAAAACTTAGATAAAATAAGATGAAGATAATAATGAGATGAAGATAATAATAAGATGAAAATTTCGTAAATGTGCAATTGTTTAACGGTAAAACTTAGATAATAATAAGATGAAAATTTCGTAAATGTGCAATTGTTTAACGGTAAAACTTAGATAAAATAAGATGAAGATAATAATAAGATGAAAATTTCGTAAATGTGCAATTGTTTAACGGTAAAACTTAGATAAAATAAGATGAAGATAATAATAAGATGAAAATTTCGTAAATGTGCAATTGTTTAACGGTAAAACTTAGATAAAATAAGATGAAGATAATAATAAGATGAAAATTTCGTAAATGTGCAATTGTTTAACGGTAAAACTTAGATAATAAGATGAAATTTCGTAAATGTGCAATTTTTTAACGGTAAAACTTAGATAAAATAAGATGAAGATAATAATAAGATGAAGATAATATAAGATGAAAATTTCGTAAATGTGCAATTGTTTAACGGTAAAACTTAGATAATAATAAGATGAAAATTTCGTAAATGTGCAATTGTTTAACGGTAAAACTTAGATAAAATAAGATGAAGATAATAATAAGATAAAAATTTCGTAAATGTGCAATTGTTTAACGGTAAAACTTAGATAAAATAAGATGAAGATAATAATAAGATGAAGTAATATAAATGAAATTTCGTAAATGTGCAATTGTTTAACGGTAAAACTTAGATAATAATAAGATGAAAATTTCGTAAATGTGCAATTGTTTAACGGTAAAACTTAGATAAAATAAGATGAAGATAATAATAAGATGAAAATTTCGTAAATGTGCAATTGTTTAACGGTAAAACTTAGATAAAATAAGATGAAGATAATAATAAGATGAAAATTTCGTAAATGTGCAATTGTTTAACGGTAAAACTTAGATAAAATAAGATGAAGATAATAATAAGATGAAAATTTCGTAAATGTGCAATTGTTTAACGGTAAAACTTAGATAATAATAAGATGAAAATTTCGTAAATGTGCAATTGTTTAACGATAAAACTTAGATAATAATAAGATGAAAATTTCGTAAATGTGCAATTGTTTAACGGTAAACTTAGATAAAATAAGATGAAGATAATAATAAGATGAAGATAATAAAAGATGAAAATTTCGTAAATGTGCAATTGTTTAACGGTAAAACTTAGATAATAATAAGATGAAAATTTCGTAAATGTGCAATTGTTTAACGGTAAAACTTAGATAATAATAAGATGAAAATTTCGTAAATGTGCAATTGTTTAACGATAAAACTTAGATAATAATAAGATGAAAATTTCGTAAATGTGCAATTGTTTAACGGTAAAACTTAGATAAAATAAGATGAAGATAATAATAAGATGAAAATGATAATTAAATATGAAGATGATAATAAGATGAAAATTTGTAAATGTGCAATTGTTAACGGTAAAATCTTAGATAATAATAAGATGAAAATTTCGTAAATGTGCAATTGTTTAACGGTAAAACTTAGATAATAATAAGATGAAAATTTCGTAAATGTGCAATTGTTTAACGGTAAAACTTAGATAAAATAAGATGAAGATAATAATAAGATGAAAATTTCGTAAATGTGCAATTGTTAACGGTAAAACTTAGATAATAATAAGATGAAAATTTCGTAAATGTGCAATTGTTTAACGATAAAACTTAGATAATAATAAGATGAAATTTTGTAAAATGTGCAATTGTTTAACGGTAAAACTTAGATAAAATAAGATGAAGATAATAATAAGATGAAGATAATAATAAGATGAAAATTTCGTAAATGTGCAATTGTTTAACGGTAAAACTTAGATAATAATAAGATGAAAATTTCGTAAATGTGCAATTGTTTAACGGTAAAACTTAGATAAAATAAGATGAAGATAATAATAAGATGAAAATTTCGTAAATGTGCAATTGTTTAACGGTAAAACTTAGGAAAATAAGATGAAGATAATAATAAGATGAAAATTTCGTAAATGTGCAATTGTTTAACGGTAAAACTTAGATAAAATAAGATGAAGATAATAATAAGATGAAAATTTCGTAAATGTGCAATTGTTTAACGGTAAAACTTAGATAATAAGATGAAATTTCGTAAATGTGCAATTGTTTAACGGTAAAACTTAGATAAAATAAGATGAAGATAATAATAAGATGAAGATAATAGTAAGATGAAAATTCGTAAATGTGCAATTGTTTAACGGTAAAACTTAGATAATAATAAGATGAAAATTTCGTAAATGTGCATTTGTTTAACGGTAAAACTTAGATAAAATAAGATGAAGATAATAATAAGATGAAAATTTCGTAAATGTGCAATTGTTTAACGGTAAAACTTAGATAAAATAAGATGAAGATAATAATAAGATGAAAATTTCGTAAATGTGCAATTGTTAACGGTAAAACTTAGATAAAATAAGATGAAGATAATAATAAGATGAAAATTTCGTAAATGTGCAATTGTTTAACGGAAAACTTAGATAATAAGATAAAAATTTCGTAAATGTGCAATTGTTTAACGGTAAAACTTAGATAATAATAAGATGAAAATTTCGTAAATGTGCAATTGTTTAACGGTAAAACTTAGATAAAATAAGATGAAGATAATAATAAGATGAAAATTCGTAAATGTGCAATTTGTTTAACGGTAAAACTTAGATAAAATAAGATGAAGATAATAATAAGATGAAAATTTCGTAAATGTGCAATTGTTTAACGGTAAAACTTAGATAAAATAAGATGAAGATAATAATAAGATGAAAATTTCGTAAATGTGCAATTGTTTAACGGTAAAACTTAGATAAAATAAGATGAAGATAATAATAAGATGAAAATTTCGTAAATGTGCAATTGTTTAACGGTAAAACTTAGATAATAATAAGATGAAAATTTCGTAAATGTGCAATTGTTTAACGGTAAAACTTAGATAAATAAGATGAAGATAATAATAAGATGAAAATTCGTAAATGTGCAATTGTTTAACGGTAAAACTTAGATAAAATAAGATGAAGATAATAATAAGATGAAAATTTCGTAAATGTGCAATTGTTTAACGGTAAAACTTAGATAAAATAAGATGAAGATAATAATAAGATGAAAATTTCGTAAATGTGCAATTGTTTAACGGTAAAACTTAGATAAAATAAGATGAAGATAATAATAAGATGAAAATTTCATAAATGTGCAATTGTTTAACGGTAAAACTTAGATAAAATAAGATGAAGATAATAATAAGATGAAAATTTCGTAAATGTGCAATTGTTTAACGGTAAAACTTAGATAATAATAAGATGAAAATTTCGTAAATGTGCAATTGTTTAACGATAAAACTTAGATAATAATAAGATGAAAATTTCGTAAATGTGCAATTGTTTAACGGTAAAAATTA
>NW_020538240.1:0-11030 GCF_003426905.1 Ctenocephalides felis
ACAATTTATTTGTTGTTAACGTTTCATAGTAAACACACTACGTAGTCACTACTGGGCAATCAACACTGATGTTTACATTATATATGACAACTGCAATTAAGTATTTTATATATTTATCAGCAAAATTATATTTATGAATTGGAAATTATTGATATTGGAATGGATTCATGATTTATCGTTTTTTGTGACAATGTTTGTGATTTTTTGTGACAATGTTGTAAAAAAACGTAGACACATGATTAGAGATATTTATAGAATGCAAGCATAAAAATGTATATAATATTATATTTAATGATTGAGTTACAATAAACCATTGATTGATTAATTATTTTCAATTATGTTTACACATAAATTTGATATAAATTTTATACTGCTAGTTTTGTCGAAATTAAAATTTACATATAAACTTAACTACTTAGTCGACTTTTTATACAGTATTTTTGTCGACTTGTACACAGTTTTGGCGATTTATGTCTGTTTTAGTCGACTTTTATTTATCTTTGTTAACTTATGTCCATCATTGTTGACTTAATGTCCATATCTATCGACCTATAATCATTTTTGTGATCTATTAAATATATATTTAATTTAATATTTACATGTATATATTGATATAACGTGACTTTAAACTATGCTATTTTGTAAGTATTTATTTGTTGTTAACTACTTTGTCCAATCACTACTTTGTCTATTTGTATTAATCCTTTTCGACTTGTATTTATATTTGTCGAATTGTATTGATTTTTGTCGAAAAGTTTTTGTCAAACTGTATCTAACTTTGTTGATATCTCACTATTTTTGTCAAATTTATATCCATATCTGTCGATTTGGATCCATCTCGGTCGACTTAGATCCATCTCTTTCGACTTAGATCCATCTCTGTCGACTTAGATCTATCACTGCCGACTTAGATATATCTCTATCTCTATCTCTGTCGATTTAGATCTATCTCTGTCGATTTAGATCTATCTCTTTCGATTTAGATCTATCTCTGTCGATTTAGATCTATCTCTGTCGATTTAGATCTATCTCTGTCGATTTAGATCTATCTCTGTCGATTTAGATCTATCTCTGTCGATTTAGATCTATCTCTGTCGATTTAGATCTATCTCTGTCGATTTAGATCTATCTCTGTCGATTT
This sequence comes from Ctenocephalides felis, assembly GCF_003426905.1. Lineage (NCBI taxonomy): Eukaryota > Metazoa > Arthropoda > Insecta > Siphonaptera > Pulicidae > Ctenocephalides > Ctenocephalides felis. Next base: position 1,142 of record NW_020538240.1, read on the forward strand.
AGATCTATCTCTGTCGATTTATATCTATCTCTGTCGATTTAGATCTATCTCTGTCGATTTAGATCTATCTCTGTCGATTTAGATCTATCTCTGTCGATTTAGATCTATCTCTGTCGATTTAGATCTATCTCTGTCGATTTAGATCTATCTCTGTCGATTTAGATCTATCTCTGTCGATTTAGATCTCTATCAGTCCATCAATTTAGATCCATCTCTGTCTAGTTAGATCTCTGTCTGTCGATTTAGATCCATCTCTCTCGACTTAGATCTATCTCTGCCGACTCAGATCTATCTATATATCTACCTCAGTCGACATAAGTCTATCTGTATTTCTACCTCAGTCGACGTAGGTCTATCTTTATCTCTTTGTCTGTTCACTTATAAATCTATTTTTATCTCTTTCTCTGTCCAGTTAGATCTATCTCTGTCTAGTTAGATCTATCTCTGTCTACTTAGATCCATCTCTGTCGACTCAGATCCATCTCTTTCTCTGTCGGCTTAGATCCATCTCTTTCTCTGTCGGCTTAGATCCATCTCTTTCTCTGTCGGCTTAGATCCATCTCTTCTCTGTCGGCTTAGATCCATCTCTTTCTCTGTCGGCTTAGATCCATCTCTTTCTCTGTCGGCTTAGATCCATCTCTTTCTCTGTCGGCTTAGATCCATCTCTTTCTCTGTCGGCTTAGATCCATCTCTTTCTCTGTCGGCTTAGATCCATCTCTTTCTCTGTCGGCTTAGATCCATCTCTTTCTCTGTCGGCTTAGATCCATCTCTTTCTCTGTCGGCTTAGATCCATCTCTTTCTCTGTCGGCTTAGATCCATCTCTTTCTCTGTCGGCTTAGATCCATCTCTTTCTCTGTCGGCTTAGATCCATCTCTTTCTCTGTCGGCTTAGATCCATCTCTTTCTCTGTCGACTTAGATCTGTCTCTATCTCTGTCGACTTGTATCCGTCTCTGTCAACTTATATTGATCTTTTTCAATTTATGTTGATCTTTATCGACTTATATTAATTTTTGTCAACTTATGTCTATATATTTGACTTATACAAAATATAAGAATATAATTGTAAAAAAAAATTAAAATATTTTTTATCATCATGAAAAATCAAAATGATTATATACTATAATAAAAACCCATGCACTGCTACGCACGCATATGTTGCGTTAGACAGCTATCAATATAATTTAGTTTAATTTCTGCTATCAATTTCCTCCTCAAAGTTCCATGACATTCCGAAGACCATATGGTTAAATTTTGCGCAATTCAAACGGTAGCGATTCTCTACGTATAAAACTGCGAAGTCAATTTATATTGAATCGATAGCCAATAATAAATTTTGTCTATTGATATCAATAAAAGGTCTCAGATTATTTTAAATATTGTTTACCATTAATATAATTCACAGTACTCGAGCACTTTAATAAATTGATGGCCGGGCCTGATAAAAAATGGTAAATTGGGCGTCGAATGTAGTGTATTATGTTTGATTTATAATTTAATAAAAATTCAATATTGTATCTGAATAGGTCTCCTTTAATATTCATCACTTATAATAATTTATCGATTAAAAAGTTGATAGATTTTTGTCAATTTCCGCATGGGCGACCTTGTCAGAAATAATCAAGCTGGGTCTATAAAGTCATGATTAAGTTTTCAAATATGGAAATTTATGATTGTTAGATTATGAATTATTTAAAAATACCTAAATATATAATTTTTTTTAAGAACCAAAATTCAGTTTGTGCTAAAATAAGAAATCTAATTAAAATAATACTACTACGTCTGTATAGTAACTAGGCTTAGCTACAAGATCTTTAAAAAAAACCTTGTTACCACAAGTATCGATCAATTAACTATGATTATAGGACGTTAAACAAACAATGAATACATTATAATAATTGATTAATAATCGTTTATTACGAAACGACTGCGTTGAAAATTTATAAATTAATAAATCTATCGACTCTAAACTGACTCAACATGTGTAGTTAATTTTTATTACCTCATAATTATATGGTGTGGACGTTAGGCGTCGTTTTTACTGGTAATGTAAGACAAATTATGGAAATTTTATGATAATTTAACGAGATAATGTAGAAAACATTGGTTACTATTTGAGTCTTTATCTGGCATCTGTAAATAGTAAATCAGATGGTGATTGGAATGATATATAGACTTCTGAAATTCCTCGAGTATACACGGGTGGGCATATAGAATGCTTGTGTACTTAATTTAGAGGTTTGCAGAGACTTTAAGATATTGCTAATTTATAAATTTTAAAACGCTAGGTTTTTGAGAACATTAGATGACTCTGCATCTTTGGTGATCCTAGGATTTCAACTATCCTGAAAATATGTTTGTTCTGGATGCATGTTTATCCAAGATTTTCAACATGACAATTTTTTTAATTTCTAAATATCCTCAATTTCAGACTATTCTCAAAATGTGCCTGTCCTTAATTTGTGAGTATCCTTAATCTCTGATTGTTTTTCAATCTATATCAGAATTTTCAATCTGTGACTATCCACAGTCTCAGACCATTACTTAATCTCAGTTCATATTCTCAATCTCAGGCCAGTATTCTCTATCTCAGGGCATTATTCTCAAATTTAGGCCAATATTCTCAATCTCTGGATATAATTCTCTATCTCAGGCATTATTTTCAATCTCAGGCTGCTATTTTCAATCTCGGGCTGCTATTTTTAATCTCAGGCTGCTATTTTCAATCTCAGCTGCTATTTTCAATCTCCGACTTGTATTTTCAATCTCCGACTGGTATTTTCAATCTCCGACTTGTATTTTTAATCTCCGACTGCTATTTTCAATCTCCGACTGCTATTTTCAATCTCCGACTGCTATTTTCAATCTCCGACTGCTATTTTCAATCTCCGACTGCTATTTTCAATCTCCGACTGCTATTTTCAATCTCCGACTGCTATTTTCAATCTCCGACTGCTATTTTCAATCTCCGACTGCTATTTTCAATCTCGACTGCTATTTTAATCTAAGATTGCTATTTTCAATCTCAGACTGATAATCTCAATCTTAGACCAGTCACAATCTCCAACTGTCTTCAATATTTTTCTCTCTCTGGCGGTCCTCAATCTTTCTCTCTCTCTCTTGGAATGTCCTCAATCTTTTTCTCTCTCACTCTCTGACTGTCCTTTTTGTTTTTCTCACCTTCTGACTGTCCTCAATCTATTTTCTCTCTTTTTGACTGTCCACAATCTTTTACTCACTCTCTGACTGTCCTCAATCTTTCTCTCTCTCTCTCTCTCTCTCTCTCTCTCTGACTGCCTTCTATCTTTCTCTCTCTCTCTTTCTGGGAGTCCTCAATCTTTCTCTTTCTCGGACTGTCCTCGTTCTTTTTCTCACTCTCTGACTGTCCTCAATCTATTTTTCTCTCTCTCTGACTGTCCACAATCTTTTTCTCTCTCTCTGACTGTCCTCAATCTTTCTCTCTCTCTCTGGCAGTCCTCAATCCTTCTCTTTCTCGGACTGTCCTCAATCTTTTTCTCTCTTTCTCTCTCTGACTATCCTGAATCTTTTTCTCTCTTTCTCTCTCTGACTATCCTGAATCTTTTTCCCTTTCTCTTTGACTGTACTCAATCTTTCTTTCTCTTACTCTCTCTGACTGTCGTCAATCTTTTTCTTTCTCTCTCTCTCTGACTGACCTCAGTCTAAGACTCTCTCTTAGTTCTAGACTATTTTAGATCTTGATAGTCCTGTATTTTAGTAAATCATATAAGCTTGAACATCTTTACAATCTTGATGACCCTGATTTCAGACTATTCTAAAACTAGGCGATCGTTTTCATAATCCTGATATACCTTTTACGATCCTGGTATTTTACCATCCTTAACCTCTTGACTGTTTTAGTGCTTAAATTATCGATGCTGATAATCTAAGGATTAGTTCGTCCATGATTTAGATTATATTGTTAATTGGGGCTTAATAGACTGAGGATTTACTGACTTATGTACTTCGTGACGTATTTGATATAGAATTCTGTGGGTCAATCATATAGGTGGTTCGATGATCTCGCAGCTTTACGACACTATTATATTTTTGTATGTGTGGTTGCTAATGTGTTAGAAAACGACAACTTCAGTATGACAACAAATAAATAAAAAAGCTTTTATTTTTACTTCATATTAATAAAAATGTACTTGCTGAAAGCTATCACATTTTGCCTTTAAATTTACAGCTAGCAGTAAATTTTATATAGTTCATCATTGATGATGTTCATAAATATATAAATACTTATATTTTATTCAAAATATAAATCAGATCGTTTGCCCTTAAATGCTTCTGGATGTTTATTACTTTTGCAATAAATTCAGCAATTTATAGATTACTTATTTAATTTATTCATAGCTTTTATATTGAATTCGTACCAAAAAAATATGTGGGTAATACTCCAGAGTTGCTATTTAGGCTTCGGGAATTTAATAATTTACTATTAAACAATAACAGAATGCAATATCTATATTCATCTCTTATATTATGGTTGTCTGTATATTATTTTAAATTATAAATGAATGTGTGTTGGATACGAATGTTTCAATTTTGAGGTCTCTCGCCACATTCATACGTGTTTCATAGAAAATTGATATTGTCGCGTTGTTTCTTTATTGCTGCAAATTATAGAGAGTCCGTCTGGCTTTGAAATGTGATTATATATCCGTGGTCATGTCCAGGAATGGTTCCCAAGATGTAAAGAAATAAAAAATAATTACAATATTTAGAATTCTAAGAGCCAGGATTTGTGTTTCTAAAAAAAGCTGCAACATTTTCTGGGCTTTATTGACCTAACATAAACTAATATTTTTCTCTATATACAAATCTATATACGAAATGATGATGAATAACATTCTATACAAAATTATCTTCAAATTATAAAAATTAATTCATTGTCTCATAATTATAGTAAATTTTCTTTTCAAATTAAAACTTAGTATGGCGGCGCATGTCTAGGTAAATCAAAGTGGCTTAGATTTTTTTTAAATAATTGCACGAAGCGTTAAAAATGTAAATGTAAAGTATATTAAGTAAAAGTATTAAAAATATATAAACCAAAAATAAAAGTAAAAATATGAAGTTAAATTCAAATATATAAATCCGAATTTCAGATAATTGATTTTTGGTTACTATAAAACGGAAAGAAAGAACTATGTTCAGCACTCAAAAGAAAATATAATAGAACAGAAAGTTTTTTTTTAATATTTAATAAATATTTTATTACCTAGATAGTTTTAGAATCTTTAATATAAGCAGATATGAGTAAAACAACACGAATCATAACGTAGAATTAAAATAATGACATTTTGCATGCTCCATTGCACAACATATTTTTTCTCGCATTGAAATCTAATTAGCATTTGCAATGTACTTGTGAAAAAATGAGAAATACAAGAAATAGAAATTTAAAATCAATTGAAATAATAAACCATAAAAAGTAATAATTTTTAGGATAAAGTATTTATCCTCAACTAAACAAGTATTAGTTGTGTTTCCCAAATATAATTGTTAGTGTTGTCTTCACGTTTTAAAGTTTTCTGAACGACAATCTTGCAACATTGAATGAATCACACAAACTTAAATTTTTTGTTTTCAATTTTATTTGAATAAATTTATATGTTGAATATTTATATTAAATTTATATTATATTTAATTAAACACAATTAGCCTAATTTAAAACTCTAATACAATTGGTTTACCAAATTTTATGTGTTCATGCTTCAGGAAATTTCTTGTATTTTATTTTCTCCACCCAAGTTGGAATCTTTGGTTATAGATTTAGATGTTTAGATTTTTTAATTATACTTGTAATAACAAATTGCAAAATGTACTCTTGTTTTCTTATAAGATTCCAACCCTGGTTCATTTTCTTCACACAATAGATTTCCCTATTAGCTTTCTTTTTTTATTATTACTCTGTAATATAGACTCCTTTTTATAAATGAGTGCAATATAGTTTTCTTCTTTTTACATTTTCTATGCAATATTTTTTCTTCATTAGCATGTTTACAATTTTCTTTGAAGTCTATGACACCCAATATTTTACCTAAAGTAGCGTAAAAAATTTTTAAAATTATACAAATAATTTAAAACTATAAAAATCTTTACTAATTATTTAATTTGACCATTTATTTCGATATGAAGTCATTGCTTTACAAATATGTGTCTTCACGAATAGTTCAACACAGGTTCAAACTTTTCTTTTACCAATATGAGACCGTCCCAGTTTTCTTTTCTTCTATCGAACTCGTCCATTTTTTTTTATTTCTATGTAGTTTAGGAATATTGTGTAATTTATAATTTAATTATCGCGTTTCTATATCATTATTTTATGATATTGAAAAGTCAATTAAACTGGAAAAGCACTCAGAATTCCATTAAGTTCGAACATTCTATTCATTCTTATTCTACACGCGCCGCCTACGACGAACGTCATTCCTCTACGTCTCTACGTCTTATTGATATTATATATATATATATATATATATATATATATATATATAATATTCTTGTCATGGTGTTAGTGGCAATATTCTTCCCAAACGGTTTAACCCATTTTCATGAAATTTTGTATTCACATTCAGTATCGAACGACATCTATCTTCATATGCCTAGGTTTGTCACCCTTAAGATTTTTTTCACCAATTTATTTTACTTCATTTTTTTATAATTTTAAATTTTTACCGTCCCACCATAAATCCGTATTTCATAATAGTCTTTTTAGTAATCGAATAATTTTTCATCCCATTTTTAGTCAGTGAATGTTTTCACTGGAAATCTATTCAGATTTTCTTGAGATTCTAAATAGAGATTTTCAAATGTCACTCAATTCGTCGTTTAGATATTAAATAAATAAAAAAATTATAAATCAAAAGCTCACGTCTCCAGAAATTCCAAATCATTTTAGATAATATCAGTTTTACATTAATCTGGCACTTGCAATGATTATGAAAGCGGCGCGAGAATTTACATGTGGCATGCTTTGCAGTAGGTAAACCATCCATATAGTTTTGTTAGCTATATATAATATATATAAATATATATATATATAATATATATATAATATATATAATACAGTTAAATATGTCAACATAACTTCTCATTAATAAGATTCACAATATGCCACCTAGTACAATTTTCGATATATATCATAATTCTGTTTTTTCAAGTCGGATATAAAACGAGTGTTATATGAGATATACTTCATTCTATTAATATATATGTATATATAATACTCTACTGAGTAATTTAGCTCACAATAGCAAGTGAAATACAAAGAAGAGAGATATTCTTATATGAAAAGAATTCCTGTCTGGCATTATAATGAGCACACAATCGCCTTTTATGAAAAGTATCATAAGTGCGTTGGAAAATCCATTAGATACTGTGGATATTCAAAAGATATTTATGAACGTGTGTAAAGTAGTCCAAAATTATAGTAACAGTAAATAAAAATATATGTTTGTACGATTTGATGCTTAATATGTTTCATCATTTTACTTCGATATAAGAAAAAACACGCGCAGAAATGAACAACTGACATAAAAAAAGGATATTCGGTTCTTATGTACACTTTGTTAAATAGATATAAATAATAATATAAAAAACTTATATATTGAATTTGTATATATAAATTATAGCACTATTATGTTTATTCAATGAAGATTTAGAAATATATATATATATATGTATATATATTATCTATATGATATATATATATATAATACATCAGGCTAAAGAAAACTATTAAGGTTATCATTTCTCGTTGCAGATTTTTTCACAGTATTAAATTGCACATATCAATCTTTGTGGGATTGGTTTTTGCAATACATTTTTTGCATTGTTCTGTTCTATTTTTGTTTTATACAATGCTTGATTTGAACAGTGACGTTTTAAAAATAATGTTTATAGTAATATTATTAAAAATATTAATATTTCATATAAAACTTAATTTATTTTAATTTTTTAATCTATGTTATAAAAGTTCGTGAAGACCATCACCAACGTCAAAGAGCAAAATTATAAAAATTAATTACATCACTTAATAGACAATATAAACTTCAAAAATAAACAATTATGGCAATATGGCGTATATGTAATTTTAATTGCCAATAAAAATCAACTAATAAATATAAATTAATATATTTTTGTTATGTTAGTCACTATTTTCTAGTAACTTGCAATTTTGTTTTTTCGACGTTTTAGGTCATTCTGTATCGTTTGATAATTGCAAGATTTTTCTGCAAAGTTATTGTCAAAAATTATGAGCCGATATGAACATAAAATAATTTAAAATAAAATTAAAATTAGTTTTTGAATTATTAACAGTTTTATACGGAAGTTCATGCGAATTGCCTTAAGACGGAATGCCACTCACTCCTTGTTCTGTTTCATTTTTTTGTGTATATTATATACTTTGTGACCTCGATTAAAATTCAGTAGAAAACGCGAAGTTCAACAAAACGCTGGATCATTAGAGCGCATCACAAAAAATATAAAGGTATATTTACAAAACAATGGTTACTATACAAATAATATATTTTTCCATCAAATTAACACTAGTTAATTAATTTCGTGTGTAATTGTATCAAAAACTATCATTTTTACAGCAACTGTTTCAACAAAATTGCCAGATTTTCCGTAGATCGTCCTGAAAATTAGCATTGAGAAATATTCCGTTATCAAGATGAGATATCATTTAGATTAATTCTATGTTTGATATGTTAATTTTATTCTTTGGTGACACGATCTATGAATCTATCAATATATATATATATATATATATATATATATATATATATATATTATTATATTATATATATAATTAAAAACAATCTTGTGTCATGAGTTACCAATAGTACCAATATTCCTCCGAAAGGTTTGACCGATTTTTATTAAATTTTATAATTACGTTTAGTTTACTGAGAAATTGAACTACATTCATATCATATCACTAATAAAAAACATAGACAGCCCTTGATTTTAACCTTCCCACAAAAAACCCTTATTTTGCAATAGCTTTTTAGATTGAAGATTATAATTCATTTATACTGAATTAGGGGTTGTCCATTCCTAATACATTTTTTTTAAATTACGAGATTAATTTATTTAACTCTTTACAATAGTAATTAAAACACAGATAACCCTCCATTTTCGCCCTTCTCATAAACTCGACAAAATTGTAAAAAAAACTTCTATAAGTTTTGATGAGTTTTTTTTTTGGTTCTTTGAAAAATGTTACCAAAAAATAAGCCCTGATGCCAAGTTTATTTAAAGTTTTATTTATAAAAATCTGTTTCAGATATCAATGTGTGAATATAATGAATAAATATATTTCTAAGGCTTGAATTACGATTACAATATCAGAGAAAGAGCACATATCTTTATATATCAAGAATTCAATAAGTGGATTTCAAAGCTAGAAAATCCCACAGTACCAGAACTCACAGTCAAATTTACATATTTACAAAATAAATTTGGTAGTTGCATTCCAAAAATAGTAAAATATATTTCTTTATATAAAATTTCTTGCTGTCGAATTGAAATATCACTGAAAAAAACTTATCTAACATCATCGTGAAAATAGTCAGCAATTTCAAATTTTATGTAGGACTTACTTTGTAGATTTTTTATGTTTGTTAATATTTTTTATATTTTAATTATGACACTTCATTATGTCAATAATATATGAAAAACTATTTGAAAGGTAGAATTTTTAATCAATCTACTTATAGAATGTCTTAAGACAAATGTGCCGTAAGAATTCCGCATGATTAATTTTTATTTCATTGCCGTAACATAAGAAAAATATAATAAAAAATAATGAACCAAAACCGATACATGATATTTGGAAAAAATGTAAAGTAAAAA
>NW_020538241.1:0-13601 GCF_003426905.1 Ctenocephalides felis
AATAATTTATATAATTATAAATTCTGAAATTTATATTTTAGTTTTGCGATATTTATATGAGCGATGAAAATAAATTTTTGATTTCATATTTGCAATTACATAATTCATGCATTTATTTAATTTATTTTTAAATAGTGAGTCTAATAAAAATACAATAATATTTCACAGAATATTGTGTTTTTACAAATTACATTATTAATTTAAATTTTTTATATAAATATATAAAAAAAGTTATTCTGATATAAAATTTCTTCTAACTTTAACTTAAATTAACTCTTATTGTAATCAATAGCAAAATAATATTATATACTACCAAATAAGGATTATTTTTGAGCTGGTTGTCCATTCTGGTTTGGCGGTTGTCCATTTTGGTTTGCTGGTTGACCATTACCAGGATTGGCACCAGCTTGGTTAACAGGAGGTTGATTTCCACCATTTTGAGGTTGATTTCCTCCATTTTGTGGTGGATTTCCACCATTTTGTGGTGGATTTCCACCATTTTGAGGTGGATTACCACCATTTCCAGGTTGTTCATTTGGAGGATTGTTCTCACCATTTTGTTGTCCGTTGTTTCTTTGGGTTGTTGTGGTCGTTGCTGGTGTTGTAGATGTTGTCGTTGTCGTCACTATTTCTACAAAAATAATAAATGATATAAATGAGGCATTTGATACGCAGTGAAATAAAATTAAAAATGATTCTGTGGTGCATTGAAGTTTTTTCAAATATAACTTCTACATTTTTTTCATATTACAATAAATGTTTCTTCTAATTCCAATTAGCCTTCTTGCACGTTTTTTTTGACTTTATCCTAATAGGATATCAAGTAATTTTTTGTGAGTAAGAAAATGGGCTTAAAAATTGCAATGTCAGTAATTTTGATATTGATAAAATTTAATATACAATACACTACGTTTTTAATCATGCCCTGTTTTTTGGGAAGTGAATTTGGGTGATCCTCGAGCCAATTTTTGTATTTGTCTTTAAAAGTTCGTATTTCATCGCTTACTGTATTAATTATTTAATTTATTTGTGTTGATAATGTATAATTGAAATTTTACCCAAGGTTCCATTTATTCTCAAAGGAAAAGCCAGCAAATCAGACAGCAATTTTAATTTTTCATAAGCAGCTAATCTTACAGTGGATTTTAGCTGATCCAGCCATCTCAAGGCTGATGTGTTCAAATCGTTTATGGCCTAGGAAAAAATAAATATAAAAAAATATTTTTAAAAATAAAATCAGCATATTCAGAAGAATTACATAGTAATAATAAGAAATGCAAATTTTATTTCATCGTTTATTGAAACAAAAAGAAAGTAAAGATCCTTATATTGCTAATTTTGTCTGAAATGTCCTGAAAATATTTAAGACAGTCGGAAAATCTTCTAGGATAGTCTGAAATTTTTCTAGATAGTCTGAAAATATTGTGAAAAATCTAAAAATATTCTAGATTATCTAAAATGTGTAAATGTTTATGTTTTGACTATTATCATTTTTTATTTAATCATTATTTGGAACAATTTGAAATGTAATATTTTTAAATTGTTAGTTTTTGTTACAATGTTCTAACAATAAAATTTTCATTGAAAATAACTGCAAAGTTATGTAATTCATACCATAGTCAACATATTAAGTTTTTATTGATAATTTTTTATTGAAGAATGTTTTTTTTAAATACCTGAAATGATGGCAAGAGAAATTGTTGTCCTGAACATAAATGGCACAAGAAAAGACACAAATAGATTTTTGTTGCAAACATTTTGCAAATTAATACTTATAAGATTTATAAAAAAAAATATTAACTTAATTTTTAACTAAGATATGATTTTTACTCTTACAAGAATATTTTCCGAACTACAAAACCTGACTAAAACTTTCCGGTTTTATTTGTCGAGAAAACTCTTAAAATATTGTTCAGGCATTTTGTTATGCGTATTATGATTATTTAAACAATTGTCCTATTGTGCCTTATCTAGGCTAAGAACACATTACACATATTTAAAATAATCGACAAGGTCGATATTAATTTAGGTCATTCTAATTGCTTTTGGAATGCAGAAAATGTTGCATTTGAAAGATTGAAACAAGTTGTTAATAAAGAAAGTCTGGTATCTGAAAGTAATTAACGATTTTGTAGCCTGTAATAATAATTTAGTATTGAAAATAGTTTACAGTTTGAAATTCAAATCTGCTAACTGTCAGCAATGCGTGACAGATTTGTGAGTAACTTCAAGTTAATAACTTATGGCGCGATTTTTGAAAAATATTTGAAATAAATATTTATTACGCATATTCTATTATTTGATTTAGTAAATTCTTTGTTTATGGTTTTTTAAATAATATTTTGATGGGCTCAAACTTAACTTACTTGTGTTAAATTCCATTTTTCGTTTTTTAAATATGTCACTAATGGTAATGTGGCTTCTAATAAAACTCTAGTTATTTGTTGAGCTTTGAGAATTAATGTGTATAATTATGTTTTTAAGTAGTTCATATATTTCATATATTATAAAGAAAATCGTATTTTTGGATTTATTATTTATATAATGAGCTTAAAATGTGCGGATTATCGATTATATTGCATATAACGTTATTTTAATTTTGCGTTTATTTTTTGCTATCAAATTATACTAGTTTTGACCACATATTTTCTATTAACAGAATATTTATTAACTTCTAGAAAAGTAGATTGACTTTTCAAACTTTTTTTCATATCAGAAATATTTGATTAGATTATGTAAAGTTTTTTCGACGTTTCATGTCATTCTGAATTGTTTGACATGAAAATTGGGAAAAGTATATGTGTGTTATAGATACTACCATTTCGTTGACGTTTTCTCAAAAACTTCTGATATGAACCGAATTAGGAAATTTTAAAATTTGATAAGGACTCACAAAAAGTATTAGTTTTGTGTGATGATCTGTTGAGGCGTTTCTTCTTAATGAGCAACATCAAGTATAATATTCCGATCACGTTTTTGCTAAAAAGAGCAAACCGATTTTAAAATTTAAGAAATATTTGAACCATCAATTGCGAATCATCATTGAATCGCAGATCAGTTGGGCCATTTCTTTCTAATTAATTGCTGACAAAGATTCTTTCGGCGGTTTAAATGAAACTTTGCATACTTGTAGGTTTTATAGTCTATTCGAGCATTCTGGAATATTACAAATTTAGGAAAAATTTCGGTTTAATTATAAAATTTGATCAAAATTTGAAATCAGCAGGCCTCGTTCTTAAAACTCTGTGTATGTCATATGTGCACTTGAATAGCTGAGTGATTACGAAGACACGTTTTAAAAAATATTGAGAAAACCTTCATGAAATTTGCCTAGAATGTTGTCTTCCATTACTAGAAGAGAATATTTTATGCCTACAACGTGAAAGACATCGTACTTTCTTTCTCCGAATTTGGTAAATCTGAAATCTCCTCGACCAGGGCCATCAATTCTGATCATGACATACGAGTGCACAGTCGAAACGTACATATTGTTGTACACGTTGTTGTTTTAAACAAAAAGCGCCAAAGGCTGCTTTGTTTTCAATAATTCTTGTGTGCCTATGAAGAAAAATTTCCATATATTCAACTCGGACATTACATTGATAAATGTACCGGCGCATTCCAATTAATTTTAGAGATTTGAACCGCGTCAGGAAATATATACACACATATGGAAATACATAGATATGCATATATGTATATCTTTTATACTTCTTGTTTATCTTGGTCATCTGATACAATTAATCAAAGCAACAAGTATTCAGATATCAAGATCTTAGGTATCGAGTTTTGGATTAATGATATGTGAAATGCTGCATAGCCCGTCTTTCTGTTGTCTGTATGTACATCTATACACAAATGTGCATACATTGTACAAAAATATGTATTATATATTGTAAAGATATCAGCCAATTCGTTGAAATTTATAATATCAAAGGATTATTTGTCATGATCTTTCAGCAAAGTAAAAGGAAACAAATTGACTTTTATCTGTGGAAGCGTAAATACATATTGGAAACTAGTTGGTGTTGGTATTTTGCCTTGAGGCAAGTTACATGAACTTCCCGATTTGTGTAAATAATTGACTTATTCCATGATAGATAAATTAATTTATGAGTAGTTAAAAGTATTCGAAGTGGATTCATTACACATTATTAAAAATCGAACACGTCAACCCGGTCGGAATATTTTTTAGAAGCAAATTTTCAAAAATCAATAATTTTTATAATTGAGCCAGTTTTTTGTAGGACTTTAATTGTTTAGCATGTTCATTAAGACCAAGTAATCTATCGTTATACTAAGTAAATCGTCTAATTTTAATTTTAGGAAATGTCAAAAGAACTACTCATTTTTACAAACTTCGATGAATTTTTAATATTAAACTACTTGTCGTAAGGCCGTAATATATCAGTAAGTTCTATAAGGCCATCGCCAAAAAAAGTTCCATGAAAATCGGCTTAATTTTTTTTTTCAACAGTTAATTACAAGAAAACGGCTCTCGGTAGATTTTTAGCTAAAACTAACCAGTATCGTTCCCAACTAATATCTTTCGAACAGTTTTTGATTTTTTAAAATCAATTCGGTAGTTTGAGCTTAAATGTGGACGAAAAGTTTAAAACTTTTTTTCAAATTACAAAGAAACGGTTTGGCAGATCGTCTCACATAACTGACTGACAAATGATAGTCCTCATTGAGATACATCAAATGGCTTTTAAATTTTTGAAATCGGTTCAGGCGTTTTTCAGAAAACGTCGATCAAAGGTCTAATTTTGACAAATGCCAAAAAAACGATACTAATTTTTGCAAACTTTGACGAATTTTTAAAGCTAAAGGAGTTGTCGTAGGGCCGTAACATTTTAGTATGATCTAGAAGACTATGGTATCTACCGCAAAAAAAAATCATAAAAATCGTCGAATTTTTTTTTTAACTTTATTACAAGGAAACGGTCTGGCCGATCTTTACCAAAAACTAATCAGCACGATTCCCAACCAATATCTTTCGAACGGTTTTTGAATTTTCAAAATCGATTGAGAATTGCGGGCTAAAACGTGGACGAAAAATTTTCTGCGATTTACAAAGAAACGTCTCGGCCGATCGCCACACAAAACTCAAAAACGTTAGTCTTCATCGAAATACATGGCTTTTAAATTTTTGAAATCGGTCCAACCGTTTTTGCGAAAACGCACACACATACTTTTTCCAAATTTGGACTCATTCGATTCAGAATGGCTTGAAACGCTGAGAAAACATAAAATTAGCGAATCGGATTTTTTATGAAAACATAAATTTCTCCTTCGGAAGTTGACTATATCCTTCTAATACTGTGTCTGTTTCCTTTTTTTCGTGGAAATCAAAGTATGACGAAACGTCCAAAAATACAATCTGTTTCGCTTTCAAATATCGAAATTAAAAAACGTGCTCGATACGATGGAGCAATAGCAATCTCAATTGAGATATCGTGTGCACACGCATGTTGTTTATTTATTGCCAATAAATATTGATAGCAATATGGCTAGAGAGTTCGGGATAAAAAATTGGGTCACTACTCTATTTTAAAAATATTATTGAACAGCCGGCCGAATGCACTTACTCGGAATTCGGAGAGTTCACACGAATTCGATTGTAAAATATAATCGAACATTTTATCCACTCCTTTGTTTATTTCGCAAATAGTGTTCGTATCCCGATAACAACCTGATACCAAGCAGTAGTGATATCCGTTTATCCATGAAAATATAGTTCCAATTTCCAAAACTAAAAGAAAGGGACAATCACTGTATTGTTCGGCATTTTGTTCTAAGGCAAGTTGCATACTATAGGTACCGAAAAAAGCTTTTCTACCTTTTGATTACCTCACCTTACCAATTTTGTAATTAAATAATTAATTTTCTGGATATACGTATGCTAAAACAGTGCACTAACACTTGCTTGCAAATATATAATAAGACGAAATACAATTTGTAATATAAAGCTAAGAAATTTATCTTAATTCTCCAGACGGATGTTTCGAATGGGTTTTACTTACTTTTTAACTGATAATGGGAGAGCTAATGGAAAATGACCTAAATATTTATATATATAGTACTTGAAAAATAGCGGCAACCTTTTTAACTTCCCGTAGGGTAGTTATTGTAATCGTCCAAAAATCGAAATTGAAATTTTTTGCATTTCTCGAAGGTTTCTGAACACTTTGGCATACCTCATATCAGAAAAAATGGATGTATATGTGTATGTATGGATACAATTTTTTGTCCACGTTTTTGGGCGCGCGGTTCAACCGATTTGAATGGTTCAAAAACATTCGATTCCTATTGATATGGAGATGTGCTGATTAGATTTTGGCAAAGGCAGGTCCAGCAGTTACGGAGATAAAGAGCAAAGAGTGCAAAAAATAGAAATCGAGTTTTTGAGAGAACGGAGCATCCGATTTGAATGATCTAAGAAACATTCAATTAGTAATGATCGAGAGAAGTGGTTATCAGTTTTTAGCAAAGGCAGGCCCAACCATTTCAAAGATACCGAGCTAAATATGCAAAAAATTGCAGTTTTTGAGTGATCTAAGCGTCCGATTTAAATGATTCAAAGAACTTTCTGCTTGTTTTAACAAAATATTGATTTGGGTAAAAAAATATTTTGTTTCAAAAATTTTTTTTTCAAATTTTTGTTTTTCAAATTTTTTTTCAGGAAAAAATTTTTTTGTCGAAAATAATTAAGATTTTATTTTTAATTCTGACTAAAGTTCTAATATAGTTTAAACAAATAATTTCAACTTACAATTCAGTTTATATAATTCTTATAAATATTAGACAATGTTACAATATTTATAATAATCTATCTGAAAACAATTTAATATTCCTCCAACATTTCATTACGGTACGGGAAGTTCCAGCAATTTGCCTTAAGGCACGATGCCATACACCCACTAGTTTCGAATGAAACTAAAAGCCTAGAATGACGAATTTAAGCATTTATTAGTTCATAAAATTTAGACCAATGTCATGACAAGGCTATGTTACTAGAGTTGCCATATAATTGATACTAAAAACTGTGCAGTCAGGAGTTTTAGATAGAAAACTTAACCTAGACAACGCACAAACGTCAAAAATGAATTTTATCAAAACTGCATTTTGCTGATGTATCATAACATATGAGTGAACTTGCATTTCATGTGGCGAAAACGCCTGGTGGCCTAGCAAATACATAGCATTTTGACAGTTTTTATTACCATTTTATATGAGAACGTAACATAGTTACATAGCATTGGTCTATTTTACAGCAGAATTGGACCTCAAATTGGTATTAATATACTTTTTGGCATTTTTGTTTTTTTTCTTTTAAATGGAATCTCCAGTATTGGTAACACCCATGTAATCGTTTTTACCCTGAAAATGCAAATCCATGTCGCAATTCTTATCATATATTCTGTTTTTTATGTTACGTAGTTATAGAATTTATTAAAACTCTCCTTCGATAATTCAGGTTGTTGGGTTATAATTTAACCCTTGTAGCTGTGGACTGTATTAAACACTGATTTGTTTGTATATTATGTATATGTTGCAGTTCCAATTACAATCACTGATTTGTTACTAAGTTATAATGAAAGAAGATATATTATTTTTATTGGTTATTTACACGTTGTTAAGCGGACTTAAGTGAACACTAGTTCAATTAAAACACTCCGCCACCCCCTCTACCAGGTTGTAGCAACCATTCCGTGTAAAGCTTAATGCCCTGAAGTTTGTCACCTTCATGGCCAATATAATAAAACGAAAAGACGTCCGAACATTTTCTTATTATTTTTTTTCATCATTTCCATCGACCCCATAACTATTACCCACTTGTCTCTTGCTATTATTATTATTAAACTTTCCTAACAGCCTTTGTTTTGTAATTAAAGTTTTGTCTTGTCGAGAAGTCGCCGAGTTTTCCTGACAAATACACTCTCAACTCTCAACAACTAATTCGAGTGTCAGGTACGAGTTCTACTCGCATCTCTGTATTTGTTGAAATTCGCACCTGGACGAGACTTTAGACAGTTTACTTTGGATTTAAGGCGAAAAAAGCTTTCGAAATTGTCACAGGAGTAAATGAAATAAATATTCTGATTTTGATTATAAATCTGAGGTCAAACAGATTAAACAGGTTGATATAGGGTTGACCGAATTCAGGAAATTTTAATCGACACTTTAATTGAGATTTTGAAGTATATCGGGTTGCTATAGGATATTGTGATGTTAGAATACCTTATACATTATTCAATTTTCAACAAATTTGTTTAATATCATATATATTTTAGACAAACTTTTAACAAGTTATAATAAATATAATAAACTAATGCGTTCTGGTCACGATTTAAGTCTTTGCAGTTTTTGGAAGTGCGTAATATTAATTTTTCATTTCAGAGCATACCGAGTTGCCCTAGGGCATTATGATGTTAAAACATCTTATAAATAATTAATTTTGAACAAATTTGCCGAATATCCATTAATATTCAACAAACGGTTCAAAATACAAAAAATATAATAAATAAATGCATTCAAGTCACGAATGCTACAATGCATCAGGTCACGATCGGAGTTGCGGCACAGACGATTGATTTATCATTTTCAATTGCGATTTTAAAGTATATCAAGTTGTTGTAGAGTCTTGTGATGTTAGAACATTTTATAGATTATACTATTTTATAAAAATTTGCGAAATATTTGATTGATATTTAACAAACCGTTTACAAGTTACAAAAATATAATGAATAAATGTCACATTGCTACGTGATGACTAGAATTGCCGCATTACTAGGGTTTATACAAAAACCGACATTTCAGAAAACCGGTTTTCGAATTTTAATTCTACTAAAAAAACCGGTTTTCGAATTTTATATAGAAAATAAATTTTTGCTTGAATATTCTTTAATTTATCCGCAAATTTAGCGTAATTTAGAGCAGTATTTGACTGAATTTATTTATGTTCAATTTTATAGATAGTAAACAAAATTATTTTAATTTTAATAGTAGAACTAAAAGATAATAGTTATCTTAATTAAATAACTTTGAAAATAATTATCGTTTCATGCATCATTTTCACATATAAGGATGAAAATATTTTTATGATAGTGAAAGGAAAGTTTTCGAATAAATAAAAATAATACATTTTTAAATAAAAAAATGCATCAAAATAAAAAAAAAATATATTAGATACATGTTGATACATACTATTAATATCAATTTTAGTTTTAAAAATAATTAAGTTAAACTCGGGTATTGTGATGTTCGAGCAATTTATTAATTAATTTTAAACATTCTAATTGCTTTTTTGTTTAATAAAATATGATTTCAAAAAAACTAAGAACATCTATCGAATTGCTACTTAGGCTTGTCTTTGATTACTCAAAATTTCTGAATAGAAAATACTCTCATACTTGCGACCAATTATGCTTAATTGTTTTAAAGCCTGAATAATAATTCTAAGTTTTTTGTTTTTTAATTTGTGGCTTCTAGTATTTAAGATTCTATTTTTTAAGTTGAGTAGATGAAGTTAATTCTTCAAGAAGAGTCACACTGATTTAAATTTATATATACACTGGTATAAAAATCTAAATTAGTATACACAAAACCTTTCTGGGAACCATTGCAGACTGATAAATATCAAATGCTATTGAACCGATATGATTTCAAGAATCAAAACGCTTTCATCTATCTTTTATATTTGGCTATATTTGTCACTTTCCTTATACAGTGAAAACCGACTTTTTCACTAAAAACCGGGTTTCGATTCCATAATTTTTGCCAAAAAACCGGTTTTTGAAAACCGACAAACCTACGCATTACGTCTGCGAGGGCACGCAGGCGATTAATTTACCATTTTCAATTGCGATTTTAAGGTATACCGAGTTGCTGTAAGATAAAATGATGTTAGAACATGTCATAGATTATTCAATTATGCATATACTTTCCAAATATCATTCATATCAGACGAATTTTAAAAAAGTTACATAGGAGTTATGAAAAAATGCTCTTACGACTTGGTTATAGAGACTGTTGTCCTGCAGCGGTCGTATGCAATGGGTTTGTCCTATGCAATTCTTCACCGAGTGTGTCATACAATATCGAGTGCATTAATTTTCCAATTCACTAATGACATCGAATGACATTAATGACATTAATGGCATTAATGACAGCCGACGCCTCGTGTGGAAACAGAAACTAGTTTGCGACAAACGGAATGATATAAAACCATTTCTACATTTCGCAAACCTTTGCATTACAAATTCTATTAGGTACTTATCTTATCTTATTTGCTACTTTAGGAGTCGAATTAAAATGAACAAATTGAATTGATTTAATGCCACGAAGGAAATTAATCGAGGTATGCACCAACGGTGGGCGAAAAACTATTTATCTCGATAATAATAATCACATATCGTATTGAGAAATAAGTAATATATTTTTTATACAAATTATAAAAAATGATTTTGTATAACCCAGTTTTTCTTGATATTTTTGATAAACAAAAAAAATCTAACTGGTACTACTATTAGGGGGAAGTCCGGTAACGTCGGACGGCACCTAAAGCCGGACACTAAAATGATTTTTTTTGCAATATCTGAGATATTCGTCAAACACAAATGTGCAGACATTCCAGAGTGTGGAGACGGCTACATATGTGTCAATGCTGGTTATTTTGAAATGTCCGGTACTAGGTGCCACTTTGTAAAATCATATTTTTTGTTACCAAAGTTTCATTGATAGTATTAATAATTTTTAGCAAAGATTGCGTTTTGTTAATTTAGTATGATTTCTAACTTTGTTATCTAACATAAGTCAAAATTTAATAAACATTTCATAAAATATTTCTTGATATATTTATAAATAACCTTAGGTGTCCGGCACTCGGGGACTTCCCCCTACTACTACTACTTGTTTAATAACAGAAATTTAAACAATAATAATATTACTTCTACCTCAATTATTACTAATTAAACGATCAATTTTCGCGTTATCGATCTCCATAAGTCCAAATCGATATTTTTTTTACTAAAAGAGGTTTTATTGACCCCGATCCGACCCTTCGACGGGCGATTTGATTGATGAAGTATGACGAAGAATTCGATGGGACGATTTTTTCCACAAAAAAAAATTTCAACTTCTTTTTTAGTCGTATAATAATTTGTCAACGGAGCAGACACACGACAACACATATAAAATTATCATATTATAATATATTTGTATATATTATATATATAATATGTGTGGTGTGTGTATAATATTTTATAATCTGCCTCGTCGGCGGCTTATTCGAGTTTGTCCATATAATCTTTTTAGATATATATTGTATGTCTTATTTAAAATCAATGACGCGCTAAATTCATTTTGTCTTTAAGATAATATTTATGATAATATTAAGGGTATAAGAATATCGATATTATATATAAAATAATGATCTCACTAAAAAATACATAAAAAGAATTTCTAAAAGTTTTGAAAACAACTATTTCTTTTTGAAAAGTACTTTTTATCGTTTTTGTGTATAATAATTACTTGGACTTTATGTAGCATTCATTATTTTGCCTAAAACTAAAACAATAAAGTTATTAATTCTTATAAAATCTATGTCATTCCTCTCAAATTTAAAAACAAAAAGTCCTCAGTAATAAGTCAATAATCGATTATTTTGAGACCAGAAATATTAAATTTTTAATATAAATTTTTACTAACATATTTTAATAATAGTAACAAGAATAAAGTGCTATAATTTTTTGACAAAAATTTGATTTTTTTATATTTTGAAAATTTTCTTCTGATAAATGAAGACGCACATCTAGAGTCAAAACTGGTGTAAATAATAATTGTATTATTTTAATCATTATCATGAAATATGCCAACACTACACAAATATATATATATATTATATATATATATATATAATATATATGTGTGTGTGTGTGTGTGTGTGTGTTTTATCTAAGTCTATTAAGTTATAATTTTTCCATAACCAATTTCATGGACCCTTGATTTTTATCTTTCCAAATTAAAATTACAAAACTCGGCCAGACGGCACAGATTCTATGTGGTCCGTTTTTTTTCATACACTTTATCATTTTTTAAATCATTTTTTTCTTTAAAACTATTTTTTTTATCCGAGACAAATATGTCTAGATACGGAACTTTATATTCGATTAGTCCTCCTGATGTCTAAAACAATGGTCGACAGGGGCGAAATAATTCTCCAAAAGTCCTTCAAAATAGTAATAAATTAATTTTTTATAGTTATATTTTCCTTTGTAAGCTTTTCTTGCTTCCTTATATTTATTACAAATCTTTCACTTAGACTTGTTGTTTTGAATGCTAAACCATTATTTATTCATTTATTCGCTTTATTGACAAAAATCTTCTTGTAACAATGTTGGACCAATTGCTAATCTCAAGTATATTTATTATTATTAATATTTTTTTACAAAAAAATAGTAAAATTCAATCCACCACTTGCATTTTATCCATATACATCATCTATTACAATGGCGATGTGTGAATTTCGTATGTGAAACAATTAAAAGCAATTGAGGGCAATTTAGAACCGATATTCTTCAATTTAATGAAAGGAATGCAACACGAATGAAACCAACTCCAATGAATGAAATGAATAAAATGAATGATGGAATAAAATTCAATAATATTCTAAATGTGTCTATTAGTAGTTTTATTATTATTGAGCGCCGAACGATTTCGCAATATTAATTTTAAATTGACTGAACGACTTCCATTGAGAGATTCTCTATGAAATTGAATGCAGTTCTATTTAAATTTGTTTCTCAGAAGTAGAACATAGTAATTTATGAGAAGAGTTTAGATATATGGATTGGTTTGCTAAATTATTTATTCTTCACTCAAGTTTTAACAACATAATAATTTTGTTATTTTTTTAGTTTTTTTTTTGAAAAAAAAAACTAGATAAATTTTGGGGGCCAATTTTTGGATAAAATAGACATGTTATGGTGACCTAAATGTAGAATAGTTAATTTGCACATCTATCAAGTAAATATCAAATGAAAATTAACCTAGCAACATATTGGTTAAATTTTACTTTATTGCTGAAAAAATAAGATTATGAAGACTTCGTACGCAGCTGTGAAAATAAAATATTTGCATTTTTGATGCAACTATTTTCGCGATAACGTTTGGGAAATTCATACCCTAGGAGTTCTTTACAATAAATCTTTACACTTTCTAATCAGATATGCAAATATTTCGACATATCAATTCACAAATAGTATCAAATATTAATATTAGCTCAAGTGTGCTGTCTGGGATTGATTTCAAGTGTCGAGAGCGAGCAAAACACAAAACACAAGCCAGAGCAAAATTCTTATCTTATATTAAGAAATATGTACATTTATACTGTGCAGACTGCAATTCTAGATATCAATGACTAATGTTCATTCTGCAGACATTTTATAATAAAATTATAAATATAAATGTATGCATACATTGCACAGCTGTATTTGAATTAGAAACACGGAATTAATACACAGAATATTTTTTTTTTTTTTTTTTTAATTTCAATAATTATTACAACTCTAATTTATTAACATCAAGTAAAATTGATA
>NW_020538242.1:0-15427 GCF_003426905.1 Ctenocephalides felis
ATCGCCCGAGTGATTTAATTATTATATCTTGCACAGTATGAAATCGAATTTTGAAACTATTGCAATTTGAAATTAATTTTGTTTTTCCAAACAATTAAAATTGAAAATAATAACTAAAAGATCAACATATTTATTCTGATATATTGATCGTTTTTATCAAGTTCCATGAAAATTAAAAAATCAATATATATTAGTTCAATGTTTGATTTATCTCTATTTCAGTTATAAAATATTTTGAATTTTTTGCAGTTTATCTATACTAAATGATGTATTCAAATCACTTCATAAAATTATTTATTGCTGATGCCGGGGCTATTTTATTATATACTGAAGATCGCCCAAAAATCCGAATTTTTAAATCATTATGAATCATTTGAAACCAAATTTGAAATATGTGCCTGTGTCTGTATGTATATAGGCAAGTGTATACGTATTTGGTTGTGTGTCAGGACATTTGCGAAAATCGGTTTTTAAACTTTAACTTTACCAGAAAACCGGTTTTAGCGGGTTTTCGAATTTTATATAGAAAATAAATTTTTGGTCAAATATCTAAATTAATATACATTAGACAAAAGATCAAGCAAACTGATATGGTTCCAAATGTTGTCAAACCGATATGATTTGAAGAATCAATACGCTTGAATCTATCTTTTATATTTTGCTTTTTTGTTATTTTCCATTTATACAGTGAAAACAGTCTTTTTCTACTAAAAAACCGATTTTCGAATTCCATAATTTTCGTCAAAAAACGGTTTTTGAAAACCAACAAACCTTAGTTGTGAGCCAAAATTTTGCATTTACATGACGTTTTCTCAAAAACAGCTGAACCGATTTTAATAATTCAAAAGTCTTTTGTTGAAACGCGTTGATAAATGATTTTTGAACATCTTGAACAATTATCAGATAAGTATAAAATGTTTGTTTACGGTTTTGCCAAAATTTTAATTGCAATATATATATTAGTTCGGAAACATGCTGGTGAATTCTTGGCAAAGGTCAGTCTATTCCTTCAAAATTAATTGTTGAAAGTTTCTGACTATTTTTGATAAAGCAATCATTCAAAATTGCAATCATATAAAGCTCATAGTCCTAACGAATCCCTTAAATATTATGGATCTACAAAAAGTCGTTTATTTATTAAAGTTTGTTAAAGTTTGGACAAAATGAGTCGTATCAAAATGTCTAACTTCTATCGATACAATTTCAAAAGTTGCTAAATCTTAATTCGTATTAATTATGTCGATTATTTATTTTCATAAGAATGTTTTTGCAATTTCCTTAAGACAAAATTCAACTTACATCTAGTTTCATATCTTTTTGATCGGTTTTATTTACTCAAGCCATAAACAATTATCTAAACTTTGTAATCAATTAACATTTATTATTATATATAAAACTTCGTGTTGAGATTGAAATAATGAATCATAAGATACTAAAACATATTAATATTTTTTTTTTGATTTTCGATAAATCTAAATAACTTACGCTATTAAAACATGACTGAGGAAAAATACTATAAAGATCAATATTAAATAGAAATAGCAATAGACTTCAAGTGAAAATAGCCCTTCGCCAAAATTGCTGCATTAAATTATGGATTTAAATTAAAAATGAAAAACGATCATTTTTAGAGAAATAATAATGTTAAAATACATCACAGATAGGCCAATTCTTGGCTTGCTTTTAGAAAAAACCACGCAGTTAAGAAAAATCATCATAACAAATTTTCTTAACGTTAAGTTTTGATCGCTGTTCAAAATGTATACAAAAAATAAGTCAAACTTTTAATATGTTCAATTTTAAATTGTGACATCTTGAAATATCTAAATTAGTATACGCCAATACACTTGAACAAAAACAGTAAAAACATTGACTTTGAAAGTTCGATTTTAAATATGTCTGGTCGTTACTGTTGATAATAGGTCATTTAGTTTTGGATTGAAAGCTCTATTATTGCAAGATTTTAGATATTTTACATTTGGATGTTGACTTCAGATAATTCTGATGTTACTTCTAGATATAGGTCATGTATACAACGATTATAAAATCTACTTTTGCAAGATTCGAGATTTTAAATCCGCTCTTGAAAAATTCTTGATATAACCCTAAGAATCGTGGAAAAATGCCCACATTCTGCCCATTCTCGGGTTAAGATTATTCCGTGTGCACAATCAATTATCAGTCTTCATTCCTATTCTGAAACATTTCAGTACATCTCTTAGCAAGTCTCTTGCTTCAGTCGGCACTTTGTGAGTTTATTGATTATCCTAGCATTCGGGGTCCATATATTATCGGCATTTCTCAGCAATGCCGAATTCCAAAGATGTTCTACTAGCCAAACACAAAATTAATGGATGTGTAATTACTTATTGTTATTCTTGTTATTCCACCAGATCATTCATCGAGGATTTTAGATGATTTTCTGTGAAGGATACAAGTTTATTTATAACTAGATTGTGTGTTTTTATAAATTATAATGGATAATTTTAATATTAATTATTTTATTATTCACTTATTATATTTTAAAAGTTTCTGAATTTTTTTTTTCAATTATAATTTCTACTTCTTGGTTTTAAATAATAGTTTACAATAATAGTTCTCATTTTTTTAACTTTCCGTAAGTTATAGTCAAAGCAAAAAATCGAAAGTAAAAATGTTTTTGTTTTAAGACATCTTGAATATTTTGGTATAACATAGAAAAAATTGATATGTGTATGTGTGTGTGTGTAGACAGATCGACAAGAATACAAGTAGACATTTTTTTTATTTCGTTTAGTAATTACAACTGTCTATAAAATATGACATCTAGTAATTTTTTTGACTAATATAAAAAAGAAAGGGCATATCAGGCTGCCCAGTGGTGGTCCTAATATTATTGTTGTTAAAATAAAATAGGCTTGATCCAGATAGTCTTATAAACTAATCAAATTAAAGCATACATATTAGATTAAACATAAAATAATCTACTAAAATTATCTAGTATTAAACCTAGGATTAGATCTACATTATTTCTAGACGGTAACATGAAAACCTTATTGTGCTAACTTTTGTTCCCTTCAGTCTGTATTCGAAAGTTGTATCATATAATTTGGCCGCACTTTTCTTGCTTTGATTGTCAATATTTTGTTTGTGTCTCATTGAATAGTTTTTAATTCCTTCTGTTACTTTGGCGATGCAGGTGTCTTGATGAATCACCCAATTAGGGACATATCTGGCAGCTCTGACTGCTTGTCTTAAGAGTATGTTCTGGAATCTTTGTATGATTTATATGTTACTTTTTTGGCGGATCCCCATAGTTGAACTCCGTATGCCCATACTGGTTTTATACAGCAAAATTTTGTTGTACAGTTCTGTGGGCTGACAGTTCTGATTGCCTACCCAGCAACCAGTGCAAAGTTCTTCTTATGTGTTCCATGTGTTCCCTTTCAGTGACTATGTAAGTAGACAAATTGGAAAATGTGGATAGGTAAACACTTAAATGGGTGGACAAGCAAGCAGGTACAGAAGCAGATAGGTTAACAACATTGTCATATATTATGTTTATTTAAGAAAAATTTAATTTATATAAAATCGAAGAAAACTATAAACTAAAAACTTCGTAATATTATGCATTCATTAATTTAGTAAAAATTTATTGTTGCACATTTTTACATATTTAACGTTTCAAAAAAACTGTGTAAATTAAATCTTATTAAATGAAAAGTAAACATAGTAATAAAATAATTTTTAAAAATGTTATATAGTTATACTTTCAAGTTTACAAATGTATATTTGAATCTATTTTCCATCAATTCTAGTCGAATTCTGCAACTGAGGTGCTGAGGTTACGAACAATGCCCCGAACGTTCGCTATGTGTCAATATATGTCAGTCGAAGAAAATAGCATTCGGTTTGCACATTTCACAAATGTAATCTTATTCAGAAATGTCAGTTACAAATGCAATGATCCAAAGTTCAACTACATACGTAGTAAATAAGAATTTAAATGAAATCGTATCATATTTTATATGATCGATATTCACAATAGTTTTTCCAGTGGAAGTAGACAAGCTGTTTTTTTCCATTTCTCATGTCTATGATGTGTACACGTCTATCTGATATTAAAGGAGAAAGGTAGATACGTCAATATTTACAACATAAATTTTGCTACATAAATGCCAATTGCCAAAACATTTTAGGAAGACTAAGGTGTAAATCCGTACAAATGCAATGAAAGTGCGTTATGCTAGAACTGTTTGTCATTTGCTCTCGATGAGATCATTTCTATACGGGTCGATTGTGATTAGTGGCCGTGTATGTGAATAGAGATCTGTCGTTGTATGTGTACCGATATCAACAAGGAAATCGGCATAGATCAATAAAAAATTTAAAGTTACATCGTAGTACAAATCTTGATTGCCTGAATCAGATTTCCGCGTTCCTTGAAAATAATAAAACAAATTAAACATTTGTGCCGTGCACTAAACGTAAGTTTATTGATTAGAAATTATTTCTTTATTATTTGTAGTTTCTATAAATCTTTTAAGTTATTATAATGGAAAATATTTTTTTGGAAAGACAGATATTACAGCTATTCAAAAAATGAGAACATTTCGCCAGCGATAAAGTAAAAAAATACAAGCAGTCAATGAATGTATGATAATTTTAATTACATGAAGTTTTTCTAACACAATTACATGATGAGTGGAATTTCGAAAACAATATTTGTTTAAGCGTTGTTTAACATAATCCACTGTGTGAACGAATATTATAGAATTTATTAATCAGCAATTACTTCATTTCTCTAATGAAGGTTCATTTCTAAATGCTAATTACAATGACAAACCGATCATGTCATATTTGAAGTATGACTTTAATTACATTATTGTTTTCAAATATTATACATATTTTTAATGCTATCATAAATATAATTTATAATTTATCATTATATAAATGTGTATAATGGTCGAGACTAATAAATGTGTGCGTCGCGAGTGTTACCATATTACTAATAAACATTACTTAAAATTGTTATATAATGTATTTATTTTTACTTAAATGCCATCTTGTACAGTAGCAAATAAGTTTTACTTGAATCGCGTGTGAGCTTTACGCTCACTCTTTTTTTATCGTGCTAATAGTTTTTCACTGATTAGCTAAAATCGTCGCTAAATTTGTTAATCGATTGCAATAAAAATAATATATATTTTATGTCATCATTTATCAAATAGTTCCATCCATTCACTTTCATTGTCAACCTATCAAGATGATAGTATACATCAGTAAACGCATGTAATATAAGACTTGTTCACATTTCCTCGAAGGCTGAATTTGAGGATATGCTGAGTGATAAAGCTGTAGAGAGATATATCTCTGTTGAGAAATACACATAATAGTATCCTTTCAGATCTACTTGCCTTTTTATTTCAAATCGCTGTAACCCATCCATGTCATTGTAGATACGGGATGGTTTTTCTGAAAAGGTCTTTTCAAGGCGAAAGGAAAATTCCCGACGGATTCTATTTCGATATAATTGAGCCGGCATTCGAACTTAATGATGATGACATTTAACAATTATGATTGATTTAGTTCGAATTATTGATTAATGCTATTTTTACAGCAGTTTTTTTCATACTAGTTATTTTTCATACTAAAACTTTTGAACTAATAATTGATATAAATTGTGCTGATTTATGACAGATTTTCAGATGGCAACTACATTATTATCAAATATGCTACTTAAAGAGCAACCTTTTAGGACGATGACGTCTATATATGTTCACATAAAAAGTAAGTGAACAAAACTTAATAAAGCGGAGTTAAAATGGAAAATGTTATCACATATTCCTAAAATTATATAAACTGAATAGCGCAAAGTTACAATTATTTATTTAAAGTATATAAGTAAGCTCTAGAATTCTAGCCAGAACTATATTAAATATTTTCTGGAAAATAAATGTTATATAATACTTTTTTCTGACATTTTGAAATCATAAAAAGGTTTCGATTCGGTTTCTTTGATACAAGCAAAAAGTTTTTGAACTCAAAGCGGATGCTTCGTTCTCTTAAAAATTCTCAATTTTTACATATTAGCTCCGTATCTCCGAAACGGCCGGACCTGTCTTTGCCAAAAACTATTTACAACTTCTCATCATTATGATTTAATTGTTTTCTTGAATCATACAAATCGGATGTTCTGTTCTCGAAAAAACTAAATTTATATTTTATACCCATTATTATACTCAATCCTAAATATCATATATGTTAATACTTATTCGAACCAATATTTTGAATTTTATTTTCACAATCAATATTCATATATTTATGATTTATATTGAATTCTTTTATGGATTTCTTTTAAGCGTAAGAACCTGAATAAATTTAGTATTTTTAAATTTTGAATTATGCATAAGGTTTGTCAGGTAATCTGAGTTGGTCTCGAAATAATCTAAATCAATCAAAAATGTACTGATTAGTTCTGCATAATATTCTGGATTTAAAAAATGTACTTAAATTGCCTATTGATATTTTTGAGTTGGAAATTAAACTAAAAGATACTTACATTTAACTGAATATTATTTTTACACCAATCATGGTAAATTTTAACTTCAACTTCAAAATAGTAACTGTTTTAAATTATGCTGATATCTGATAGATATTTTGATGGCAATTACTTATTTGTTATTTTTTATGTTTTAAAATGTAAGCGTTTGGTAATATTTAACATTTAAAGTCTGAAAAAGTTATGAACTTGATTAAAATTCTAAATACTGGAGCAATGTTCTAGAAGACATTGTATGTGATATCATTTTTCAATATGTTTCTATGTAATATCCAATAATTTATAATCAATTTATAAACAAAAGAACTTTAGAAATAAGACTTTAGTTACTTTTTACTTTATGGCAAATTGCATTCAATATGAATTCACAATTAGTGTCCTTTAAAATTGGGATTGAATTTTTGCTGTACTTATCCAGGCAATTTTCCAGGCCTATATTATTTAGGGACGTTATTATCGTACAAATTTCAATTAAATCTCTAAACAAAAATTATTCAACAATCAATTACGGAGAAATGGGATGGCCAATCTTTGCCAAACACTAACTACCACGACTTTACTGACAAATTGCGAACATTTTTTTTTTACAATTTTGATGTAAAACAATTCAAATTAATTGCAAATAACAATAAAATATTAAACAGGCAAATCGGATTTCTGGAATAAACATAAAAAAAATATTAACAATATGTAGATAAACGCACTCAATAAAATCGATCTATGTTTAATGACACTTTTATCTCATCTGAAATTTATATGTGTTTCGAAATTAACTTGTGTTTAGTAATATTACAAATGAATTATAAACATGTACATGAAATGTAAAAGTTTATGTTTAATTAACAGAATGTTATAAAGAACAATTTCAAAGAGAGTATAAGAGTATGGATTCATATACTTTTTCACTCCAGAGTTATTATTATCAAGAAATTTTATGTGATTGTGGTTGATGAAAAAAGTTTTCTAAAGAATAAAACTAACGGCAAAGAATATAAGAGAGTAGGTTATATGCCATATATATATATATATATATATATATATATATATATACCCCTCTGAAGTATTTTTTCTAAATAATATGAAATAATTTTTTTTGAAGAATTTCTTAATAAATAGTGCCTTTCTAATCTCGTATTTTTAATTAACTTGAACTAATATATTTAATAGTTACTTTAAAATAGATCGATTTGATTGAGTACTTTTATCTACATATTGTTAACATTTAATAGTTGCTAATCCACATGCTAACTAAAATGAGATCTTGAGAAATTTATCCAGATTTTGAACTAATTAAGATCTACTTTTTCATTCAATTTTAAATTACATAAAACGACCTATGAAGATCAAGTTGGATCAAAATGAGATTATTTTTTTTTTAGTTTTCAAAGAGTTATATAGACTTGACATTAACATCGGATCTTTTCCTTTCTTTTCGAAATTGTTTCAGCCTAGCTTGTTATTTTACTTCTGTATAAATCCCACGTTGATCAAAACAAGCCTATTCAATGACTTCGTTTTTCGTTTGACATTTTCGAAATCTTTTGGGATTTGTTTGTACTACTCAACCCGTATTGTCTATATTGGCTATCGGTCTTAATATATTTGGAAAAACTTTGAACACAAAAAGAAAATGGAATTGATTATTGAAAAGCCTTTTAACGTTAGGACATATCAGGCATAGGCAGTATATGGCCTACTAAAAATATCTTAAAATAATTCGGAATAAATTAAAATAAAGGTGGGAAAGATTTCTTTGATATGTCACGAATTAGATTTTCTTAAAATTTTATATACCTATATATTTTTGTTTAAACGTTGATTTTTAAGGTAATGTGCTTCTTGATATCAAAGAAATCATGATCCAGTAGTTGCTAATCCACATTCTTGCCACTGAGCTATGACCACCTACAATATACATATTCTTATTATTTTTTCTATTTTGATATACTACTTGCAAAAATGTAATTAATGCATTTTTTTCATAAAATGATAATATAATCCATAAAATAATTTTATGACTAAACATTTTTTAATGTTACAAAAACATCAATTTTATTTTGAAAGTATTTATTAATATGTATTTTGATATTGGTTTACTACTAACTTTACTTTCCCTTTGAACACAGATTGGTATTAAATTCAAAACTCCATGATAAAGCTTTACGAAATACAACATGATTATTAAATTTCTTAAAACTTTATAAACACAAAGTTATATATACTTAAAGAAACTTAATTACTCACAAAGTAACTAAAACTAATATTTTATGAAGAAAATCAGTGGTCAAATAAAACTTATCATAATGATTCAAAATAAGACTTTTATAATGATCTAGTTTGAGCATATCGTAAAATACACACGAGTGGGCTGTATTTTTTTATAATGCTCTGTCAGCTTTATTTTATTAGCAAACATTAAAATATACGATCTATATACGTTTTATTAGGTTTTAGTTTACCGGGTTTTGTAATAAAACCACTTTGGTGGTTAACTCCTATATCTTGTTTGTTTGATAGTCAAAATAAAAGCGAAGCTCAATTTTATTTTTGTTTGTCTTTTATTTTTCTTATTATCAAAGCATGTAAAAAAAGTAATGCAATTGTATTTGCTTTGATACGAAAATACAATAATAGATGTAATTTTTATGTTACAACTAACCCGAAGGTTTTGTTTCGAATAACCACTTGTGTGATTTTTTGCATTAATCAAGAAAAATATTTAAACAATTCAGCAATCAAAAAATAATAGATTTGATTGTTAAAACATATTGTAATAAATACAATTACTAACAAAATAAATTCTTATTTAATACAATTAATAACAAAATAAATATCTTATGAATGGATATAAATTATGTACCTTCTCAATGGACTAGGTTAATGAATTCGATAATTTTCAGATTAAACTAGATTAGACTGGAGTATTTTAGAAAAATATCATATACATTATCACTCTTCAATATTTAAATCAATATTTTGAAATCTGTTATGATTTGATTTGAAATGATTCATGTTATTAATTTCTTATAAAGGTATACATGTATAATAGAGTTATTCAATAAGAAATCAATATATTAGTTTACATGTAATCAACGTGAGTTCTTAAAGAAATATATCGAATTGCTAATAACTTCTAAAATGATGCAGCCGTTTTAGAGAAAACGTCTATAAAATGTCAAAAAACGCTCAGAAATCATAAAATTAGCAGGTTACATTTTCTGGCGAAAACAAACCTTTTTTTCGAAAAATCAGAAAAAAGAAAAGAACTTTGTTGGGTGTAAAAAAAAAAGTAATGAAATTAATTTGAGTTTCAATATTTTTCTTACGAATAATCAAAGCTTAATATATTTTCTAAAGGCTTTTCCTTTATATTTCTGAAAAAACAAAATAATTGTTAAAGGTAAAAAATTTTATATGAGGGCCACAAATCTTGTAGAAACGTTAAGGTGGGGCGTGACCCATAAAAGTTTGGGAAACACTGATATATAGTTTTTCAAAAAAATATTTATTTTTCTATAGGTACGTAGTATTTGCTTTAAATAAATGGCGACATTAATAGTTCATAATTTTTAATTCATAAAACTTCAAATAACATATCAGAATGTACAATTGAAATTCCCCCATTTGTTTAAGTTCTTGCTAAATATAAATAATATTTGAATCGGACGATAGCCCAATAGTTAGAATCAAGAATGTCATCATACGACTTGTGTTGTTTATTAATGGTGATTAATTATTAATGTTATATAACGATATGAGTAAATTATAAAACAAAAACATGCAATAATAGAACTAGTCCCCCTAGATCTACATCATCTTTTATGATTTATTAATTTTCACGCCAATTTTATTGTGACTCTAAGGCCTAGTAGTTTTATCAGTATTAATCCGTTCGTCGGTCGAACAACTTAGTGGTAATGGCGCCATTTCCACTATAAGTTGCATGGCGTTCGGTTGTTGTTTCAACATGGCGATTGTGAGTTGCAATAATTAAATATTAGTGAATTATTTATTATATATAGTTTATTATTGATCCAGGTTGATTAGTGAGGAACTGACTAAATAAGTAATTAAGTACATTTTGTGATAGTGCAATATTTGCGTTGTTGGTCAGTGTTGAAATAAGTGTTGTGCGCTATGGCGTCGCAGCGATCCAGATGTAGAAAACGAACTAATGTAAGTCGATTTGAGTAATTTATAATATATATTTCTCTAACTTTTATTTGTGTATTGATATATTACTGACAAGGCAATTACTTTTAAACTGCCTTCTATTACATATATAAATATAAATAAATTATTAAATTGATCTTCCAATTTACGCGTGAATATTTCTACAAGACTATTTCTAATGCGTCAGACTGTGAGTCACATGAAAAGACTTCAAATTTTTAACCCAACAAACATTAAATGTAGATTATTATTAAACAAATGAGTATTAGTAATCATCTATATTTGATCTTCAACATTATAAAGACAATATAAACATTTAAAATTACAATATGCGGGAATTTTTAAGGATGGCGCTGTAGAAAAAGTGTCAAAATTTGTTCTTCGTGCAGACTCAGAGTTGGCATAAAAATGATTTTATATAAACCTATCTCTCTTAGATATTATATAATAATATCTAAAGATTCTGTAACAATCTACAACGCGTGTAAGTAATAGTCCAAGAAATATCTGCAAAGTGCAATCTATAAATTTCTCGTAATTATTAATATTTTATACGTTTATAACGTATTATGGAATGCGAATTGATTTGGCGCACTGTTTACAAAACAGCTACTTATAACATACAACCTCAGGTTTTTCAAACATTTTAATACGAAGTTCCACTTATTATTTGATTTAAATAAAATTCTGGATAATAGAAAAAAACTGTACAGGCTTTCGAATAATGCTAATCAAAAAGTAGTCCAAATAGCCGCTTACGGTAAATGGAAAATAAAAAATAAAAAAATATTTTCACTTCTGCATCTAGTTTGCAAACATTTTTTTCTCATTACGTTAATTTTCTTTTGATATTCCGGCTACTTTTAATAATATCTCACCACTTTTCATGGTGAGCTAGGAAATTGAAAATTGGTATCCTGATTATTCAATAAGATTTTTCTGGCTTCTTATTTTTTACTATTTATAATATAACTAATTATAATTATATTATAGTATAACCTCAGTTTATACAAAATTTGAATACGAAGTTACACTTACTATTAAATTTAGATAAAGTTCTGGATAATAGAAAATGATGCTACTTAAAAAAAGCTACGCTGGTGGAAAATGGGAAGGTTTTTCACTTTTTCCTGCAC
Source organism: Ctenocephalides felis (assembly GCF_003426905.1). Lineage (NCBI taxonomy): Eukaryota > Metazoa > Arthropoda > Insecta > Siphonaptera > Pulicidae > Ctenocephalides > Ctenocephalides felis. Next base: position 11,851 of record NW_020538242.1, read on the forward strand.
TAACAAATATTTTTTTACATATTTGTTATAAATTTTATAATCAAGGTCAGTTTGAATAGAAACACGTTAATTGTTTTTTATATCTTTCATAACTCCGACAAAAAATGGTTGGAGAAAAAGACCACTTTCACATATTTCTGATACTATCGCGGCCAAATAATAAGATTCTATCTCATGAATTCAAAATAAGTATATAGGATTTTGAAACAGCCCCGTAAAATGATGTGTAAATCGTTCAAATAAAATCAATTATGTATGGATCTAAACTATTTAATCTAAATTAAAACTATTGTACACTTGTTTTGCATTCTTCTTAGATAAATTAAATAGTATTTTGAATAAGTTATCTGGAGGAATAAACGGTTACTCAATATTTAATTTATATATCGCGCTTAAAAATTTTGATCTTTTATACATGTATTTTTTTCATTACAACTAGGGCTTAAAATAATATAACAAGCTAACTCAAAATTTTACATATTTCGATGTAGACTGCTCTTGACCAGAAAAGGCTATTTTTAAACAGAAACAAAAATATCTATATTTCTATATATAAATTCATATCACACCTGTTTGATATCAGGCTGTCTGAGATGAGTATCGAATCTGGAACTTGGCGATATTGCATTAGTAATGATATTCCAATAATTCTACACCAACAACCGCAAACAAAAATTTCCATATGTGATTGATTCAATCATTTCTAGTTATATTTATCTTCATTATATAATCAAAAACGCTCATATCAGCAGTTCAATTATTTATTTATTTATTTTTCGAAACGATATCAATCACAATTGAAAATATGACAAAACAACGTGCCGGGAACCAGGTTTAATGTTATTAGAATACAAATCGCATTGCAATTAGTAGCAGTACTACATACATGAGTGGACAGCTGCAAAGCTAATGCAATATTACTCTGGGCAATTTGAAAATTTATTTTGAAACATTTGTATTCCGTTGTATTCCACGTGGATTAATAAATACAAACTGGATTTAAAACGCTAATGTTCCCATGCAATCGCTACAAATTTTATACAATGCAATGTATCTGAATGCGCATTCTATTTATCTAAGGTCTAAAGATATTGCTCTATTGTTGCATATTTATTTATAAATCGTTTTTCATTGTCAATTGCTTATTGAAGCTATTACTTTTTTTCTTGTTTTATTTATTATTAATTTATTTTTCGTTATTTGTAATTCATTTTAATTTGTTTATTATTTATTTTTCTTTTTCTTTAGTTTTTTCTGTTATTATTTTTTGTGTGTAATTTAGCCTTATAACTTATAAAGTTCTGTTAATCTCTGATTGTTGTATAATATTGAATGAATAAATAAAAAATATCTATAAAATTTTTAAAGAAACGTCTAATATTTTTCGTGATCTATTAATAAGAAATATAAAGAGTGTAAGCATTTTTTTTTCATTGGACGAACTTCTCGTTATGTGTAATATTAATTGACTTCTATGAGAAAAGATTTACCTACTATTTGATTTTGTACGATAATTTTTGAATTTTGACGCGGCCCATTATTGTTTACTCCAATAATTTTTTTATAATTAAAACATCTTATTTTATAGGCCTATAATATTTTGGGATGTTTGTTAACAATGGACTTTTTCACTAAAAAGTATCCACTATTCTATAATATCATGATATTTAAATTATATAATAATATTCTCATATATATTTAACATGCGACAGCCACGCCGATCTTTACCAAAAAGTACAATATAATAGTCAATTGGTATAAATAAAAAAAACGGTTCATATTTTCACAAAATATTTGCACTAATCTGCCTAATTTTAGAAACTTAGAACGGCTCGCCAGATCCTCTCGTAAAACGAATAGTATATCCTGAGTGATACGTTGAATGCTTTCTAAATTTTTTTAATCGGTGCAATCGTTTCGAGAATGTTGACAATACATCAAATTTTGGACGCACACATACTTTTTGGTGTCAAACGATTCAGAATAATGAAACGTCACAAAAACATAACATTAGCAAATCGTTTTTCTTGGCGAAACATGAACTTCTTCAGAATTTTAAAAAATTGTTTGACTATAATATAAAGGATTTTTTTGTTCTTTGATACCATAACTTTTTGCTTAAAAAAAAACAATATTTCTTTGATTGAACTCAAACTTTGATGATTTGATTTCGTTCATCATAGTTTCGTATTTTCACATTTGAATCACATATCATAATTATTGCTGTTTCATATTGTTTGAAAATAAGTTTAACATATTTTATAAATTCATGCGTTCATCCAGATAATTTGACACGCAATAATGAGATAATTAAATACACAATTATTCAAATAGTAAATGTTGTAAAAACTATGTAAATATCATATTGTAACGAAGAAAGGGGGCATCAACCCTTCTCGTCAAATATCATAATACGATCAGTAAAAGTGAAAGTAATGTAAAAGTTATGCAAAACATCTATACAACTGTAACTGTACTTATGTAGTTATTTATGTAAAATTCTAAGTATTTTTTGTTACATATTTTTTACGATTTCTCATATTTTCTTATTCTCGGAAACATTCAATCTTTAGATATTATTGATTATGTTATATAGATAATAAGATTATAAAAATAGATTGAGGACAACTTTCAAAATAAACGGTCCATATATTACAATCATTATTATTCTGACCTATTTCAACTATATTTTTTTTTATTTTTCCTTCCGCTATTTTAACAGTATGATAGGTATATGAAAAATAAATATGAAGAATTTTTATAAAAGAATTTCCTATCGCAATTTATTTGAACGTCTCGACATGTGAAATAATTGACTCATTGCAAGAAGTAATATTTAGAAACTATTCAAAATAAGAATTTTTTTAAACTATTGAAAATAATGTTTTTGCTGTACTTAAAATTGTCCAATAATCAGAAAATGGATTCAGTATATGAAGTAATAAAAAATGGAATATATCCCATTTTAACGACTCAGAAACACACCAAAATGCTTTAGTCATATAAATTGCTGGCTCTAAGGAATACCAGGAGGACACTGAAAAAAAACAACACATCGATTGATGTAAGGGTTGGTAACATTTGACCCCAAGTAGACCCCAGTAGCTCATAAAATGTATATATTCTGATTGTGATATAACATGAATTTGGAATAAAGCAATTTTTTTTATATATAAATATATATATATATATATATATATATATATATATATATATATATATAGTATATAGCCATAATCCATTGGATTAATCTGGGCATTAGTATTTTCATCAGCGCGCAATCCTAATTTCCATATTAATCTTGTAAATCATTGTAGCGGAATAAATGTCGGTTTTGGTCATAAGCGATGAAAGCGAAGTTATTAGTGAAATCCCTGAAGTTCGAGTAATAATATTTGAATTATCGCAATAAGTCGACCATAAATCTAAGACCGAGGGGCGTCCGACAACCCCGCGAGGGCGTCGGTTGACCCACTGATGAGGGCAAAAGGGACATTAGCAGTTAACACTGCCAGACAAGTGGACTGAATGGAGTACGGGGGACATTGGGGGAAAATGGCTTGCTTTATGACTTAAA